>NC_143017.1:52406425-52557585 GCF_055824585.1 Amblyomma mixtum | reverse complement strand
CATACACTAATCTTAGATCCTTTTCAAGTCAGATTAAGCATTATAAGTTAAAAAAACTCACAAGTCTACTTCACCAAATCTGCGCACTTGCCCGGCTCTCTGCCTAGGGCAGAATGGAGTAATGCCACATAGTTATGCTAACTTTAGCCACCAGACTTCTCCACATGAGTTTCCCCAAAACGGCTCTCTCTCTTTGCATTGCATCTTTACTATATTTTATCAGGCCAAAAAATTAACTCACACTAATACTGAAGCCTGGATGGCGCGGAACGTTTTCTGCATGTGAAAGTTAGTTGCCGCCGCTGCACGGGACACCTATACGCAGATTAGGTGTAAGTAACCCTCTATGAAAGGCTGTTGATGGTCACCGCTAAGCAAAATGACCTTCTGACAAAACCTAATCACCTGCTAGCACCGATTTCACAAATGGCTGCCATATGCACCCTAATTAAAGGTGGCATTTTATCACTCAACACATTAGAACTAAAAACAAAGCATGGACCGGCTTGTTGATTGCAACATGCATGCTGCTCGTGTTATTTCCTACCTGAAGAGAAAATTAGCAGACAAGGACATGCTGAACATGCCGACCAGCACCAAAACATCACTGGGCTGATGGCAACTCACACACGTCCAAAAAGGCATGCAAAGTTGGATGTCTTATGCCAGAAACATGTTAACATATTTACTCATTCTAACATGCGAAACTATGCCAACAACACCATATTACCGTCAGCATCACAAATATGGTGGCTTGGTATTTCTTGGGCATCGATATTATGAATATCGCCTTCCGCAGTCATGGTCTCGCACTTGCTGATGGGACGCTTAGCAAGCAACTAAGTGTCCCATCAGCAAGTGAAAGACCTGGACTAGAGCCAACATGGAAATGTTAGTTGTGAAGACATGCGAAGTTCACTGTGACATCTGGGCTTTAAAAAAAAATGACGACCTTGCATACAGGGGCTTTCTAGGCACACATTGACGCAATTGGGCAGCACCACGCCGAGCGTGCAACCACCACCAACTGTCCCGTCCTGCCAGAACTCCCGTCAAAAGATAAACTCGCCATGATGTTATCGAAGCGCAGCATCTTGGCGTGCTGCCGAAGGCTGCAATGTGGACACAGATGAAGGGTGCCAAGGAACAAGCTAAGAAAAGCTAACACATCAAAATAAGGTGATCTTGTGTGCTGAGGCAAGTGGCAATCGGGCGGCCAAACGTGCATATTTCTTTATCGAAGCGTGAAAATCTGGTGTGTGTTACAAGTGAAGTCATTGCAATTTTCTTTTTCCTGACCCTGAATAACAGGCACGCCTTACAATTGAGGCTGCATTAGGATCAAGTAAATACGATATGTCCAGTTCACTGCTCATGAACATTGGGATAAAACACACAAATGGTGCACGACAGTAATGTTTGTTGTACCTAAGTGGTCTCAACTGTGAACGCAACGAAACTGCAGACAATGTTATATAGTATCATTTCTCTTCATAATGACTGTGACTGGCCCATTGAGTTTCTCTTCGTGTGACACACAGAGACATGCACAAGCATATACCTTTTTTTTTTATGCACACATATGACGGTGCCTGTGCACTAGTTTTTCACGATAACGATTCATTAATATTTGAAGCTCCCAGCTGCAGCTATGTGCTTTAGAAAGGAACCAGCACCAAATGAATAGCGCACATAAATGCTATGCCATTTCTAGTTCTATTAATGCAGTGCCTTTCACACCTGCACTGTCCCATCCGACACAGACTGAAAAATTATCAGCAGAGACACACTGCCACAGGAAGGAAGGAAGGAACCTTCACTCACCGAGGGACTGAGCATCTCCGCCGGACGCCATCGCCCTTTCTGCACCCGAACCGTCTCCGAAAGGTGCCGCAGCCGTGTGGTGTGCTCCCAGGAAGGGTGCGGCGCCCTTCGCCATGCCACAGGCCTGCAGGCCCACGGCAAACGATGCGGGCCCAACCAACGAGGCACGACCGGCTCCCGCGTTGGTGGCCACAGCAGGCCGCGCCGCCACGCACGGCACCAGTGACTGCGTTCACAGTGCAGTCCACCCCCCACAGGTCACACCTTCACTTACGCACCTGACACACTTTAACCGCTACATTAAATCCCAAAAACGTACCAAGAAGTCATAACTTTTATTACAAAGGCACTACTTCACGAGGTCTGACCAGCTCTCCAAGTTTGTGCGAAGCTTGACCTTGAAGGTGACCTTAGCCAAATAATAAATAAAAAATAATTATTGCCACGACTGCTACCAACCGATCAAATTGGGATTCAAACCCGTGGTGGCACCAACAGATTAGCTTCACTGGCCTCTGCACAAGAGCACTATGCTATCACCCCTGCACACCACGCCTCGTATTAAACTGCGACACACTCACGCACTGTGCACAGCAAATTTTCATCTTCATCAACTTATACTACCGTCTAACTAATATCGCCGGCAGACACGCCAAGGACGTGGCAAAGCAAAACCATGAGCCAACCAGGCTAGGCAAATGCTTTCGCACATCTACTCTGTTTAACTACACAAAAACCCTACCACTTTTTTCCATGCAATTCTGATTCCAAAAATATATTACTTCATTGGTTTCTGGTTATAATTAACATAAAAGATCCCCTGGTTACAATGAGCAAAAATGTGCCATGAAACTGCGGTCCCATTTCGCCTTCCACAGACAAAGTACATTTTTTACATTTATAGTGAAGATAATTTTACCAGAAACAGCCATACTAAAGCGCGTCTGGCCATGGTCGCATACTTCCTGTGGAAAAATGACATCACAGCACGCGCGAAGTCTAAGATTGCGAGGCCAACACCCGGAGGCAAATGGATACCGAAGACGATAAAATGGAGCTTTTTTGAGATGACTTCGCCACCAAGCTAGAGAGTGCAAGAAGAAGCCACCTTCTGGAAGGCCTTGGTGCTGTGAAACAAAGTGTGTGGCACACATGAAAAAAAAAAAAGTGGAGCAGGAAATGAACGCAGAAAGAAGACTGCATGGGTCACTCAGAAATGAAAGCTAGTAAAAGTGAGGAGTAGGGAAGAGAAGCAAAGGGCGAACCTTTGCAGAACAGAAGTGCAAAGCATCGGGGAGCAGCAGCAAGAAGCGGGGGTGCAGCGCCACTGCATGGGCCGTTTAGCCGTGCTTGACTGTGTTGAGCGCGTTCCTCAACTACTGCCTCTTGAATGATGCTGAGGCTATGGAAGATGATGCCGTGTTCATACAAAGCTTTGGTTTCTACATGGAATCAAACTGGCGTTATATTCGTAGCCGTGCTGTATTCGTGCTAATGCGGTACTTGGTAATGAGGTAAAGGTAAGGGCCTGAGGCTATGATGCTTAGCGCACTCTGACTCCCTGCTGCTTGAACATTGTCTAGCGCAAATTTGAAAGCTATTCTTGCAGCAAAAGCCGTAACTGCTTTGTACAAGCATTTAGTAGAAGCAATTTAGAGGGTACAGCGACAGCTGTGTAATGCATCCCAAGGAGTAACATGCTGGGTGGACACCACCATGTACAGTCGGGGACAAAAGTCTCCGGACCACGTGTTCTTCAAACGAAGCTTATAGCACTACTATCAGACAACAGCTGGAGACCGCACTTGTGCAGATGAAAGAACAAAAATTTAACTTTTACCTCCACAAGTGTGGTCTCCAGCCGCCGGCTAATAGCAGAGCTATCGGCTTCGTTAGAGGAACACGTGGTCTGGAGACTTTTGTCCCCGACTGTACCTCAAAGCGCAACTGAGGTGTAAATAAGTTACACTGGGAACTAGACTACAGTCAAGCCCCGTAAAAACGAACCTGATGGTCACGCGGATTGTGTTCTTGTTGCATCCGAGGTTTGTACTAAGTGGTATTTCCATGTTACAATTAAAAATATAAAATGTTTATTGAAACTAGACCCTATTATGGCACTTTCCAAGCTCTCCAGAGCAGCCCGACAGCACTGCTACCCACAAGCTGCTTGAGGGACACGATATAACCAACTGCGACAGAAGTTTGCAAGGCAGATGTGGTAGGTCGGCCTCTTTGTCATCGTCTTCGTCAGATTCCTAGCAATGGGAGAGTGTTCATACTTCGCATCGAAATATTCTCTTCAGTGTATCGCTCTCCAAAGTCACCGTCATCATCCTCACCAACGAAGTCATCCAGACCAGGCAACATCAGGTCGGGCTTGCTGCACATCGACGACGTGTTGCCACAAATCTAAATGTGTCCGATAACATGGGTGTTCGACAGCATCTTCCACTGTTCCCGGGATCATAAACTCTGCCTTACGGAAGCAATTCTTGATGCACACTGCAGTAAGTTCCATCTATGTGAACTTACTCCTCACTGAATAATGTGCTAGGCCGCTAAGCTTAGATAAAATAATTTTTCTGCATTTTTTATTTCAGTTACCTTAGCGAATTCTGTAAAGCTCATCTTCTGGCGCACGCTATTCAGCTCTAATGAAGTGCCTTTTTATTTTTCCTGCTGTATTTCCAGTCGCAAAACTATTCGAACAAATCCACTACTCCTTTCCTATTTATTCACTTCGAATGGGAAACTCACTATTCATACATGCTTAGTCTATGCTCACAAATATGTGCTACAAAGTACTGACAGTGATAGCAATTCAACACCATCCCAGTGTCACGCTTCAGCGGTGACACACTCGCACAACTCCCAAACACATGGACTCTACGCCAACAACCTTTATTGCACTTCTCCCATCTTCCTGCCACTGCCGCTCCGCCTCATGACGATGATGACTTGGCAATCCACTAGCGCCCTCTTGTGACATCCATAACCCGGAACTAGACCCTCCGCCACCACACTCTCCTAACACCAGTAATGCAAGAACAAGGAGGGAGACAGGGCGGAGTGCTGAAGTAACAAATGTTATTTCAAAAACAGTGTTTAGAGTTTGAAATGTGGGTATCCGGCGATCAGTAGTGAAGTTCAAGCATTCTAAGCCACGAATGAATTCTTACCTCTAATGCTGCATAAATAGCATGTTTACCTAATTGCAAAGCAAAAATTTATGGTTTCTCAGTGCTCTAAAGAGTGAAGTCACCCCACCCCTCACAGCGGCAAAGAACTGAAAGCGATAGTAGCTCCACACCGGTTTAAATCAACAGACCCCTGACAACACAGACCCCGACAATGGGCGTGGCCCCCCCACCTGGAAGGCAGTGACGACGGGCGGCAGTGGATGCTGTGGGGGCACAACAGGTGGTGCAGCTGAGCAGAGGGCGTAGCCCACCAGGGGCTGCTGCTGCGCCTGCGGTGTGCTGGCCGGAGGCGTCTGGGGCCGCAGGTACCGCAGGGGAAGGCTGCAGACAGCACACGGGCACATTACCTCCTACCTATGACAGTGACTTGTGCCATGCACTACACCCCGCAACATCTGCGCAATCCAGGGGGGGGGGGGGGGGGGGGCCTGACAAGCAGACCACTACAAGGCATGCATCACACAGCAAGGGCTGCAAAGGTCGGAATCAAGACAGACGTGTGCAACGATGGGATTGAATGCATGACAGCCTGTAATGACAGTCCTGCCGACGGCTCGGACTCCGTGGCCGTCAGTGCAAAGTGTCTCGCCTGGCCTGTTTTTCCACGAGTTTCATTGCCAAAGGATCAACTGTATGTTCACACCAGCACGAAGTTATTGGACAGTAGGTAACAAGATTAGACATTTCTATGATCACTGGCAGCTAGTTCAAAAGCGCTTTCTACTGTGGCTTCAGTGTGCAGCATGTTGGACTTGGCAAACCGAGCGAGCTAGGAGCAAACGGTGCGCTGTCACCCGACGGGCCACACATCCCTGCAACAAGCGTGCTGCCGACGCATTTGCGTTGCAGACAAACGTTTTTCTTTTTTTTTCTCTCTGTGATGTGAATTCATACAGACACTTCTGCCGCCGAGTGACAGCAGTTCTAGATTCCTGGAAGTCTGAACAGAGAGACATGTTGCTGGCATGTTTGTACTGAGCACCGCAAAATGTCCTTGAAGGGGCGGAGCAGATATTTCAGGTGTGTCATCCAAATCACTGTTTTTCGAGGTGTATGAGATATCTACTTAACGCACAGGGACGGTAGCGTTCGCACACCTCGTCTAAAGCCGCCTTTTCAGACGCCAAAAAGCCCGGCTGAGCGTAGTCTCAGAACTAATTTTCGCAGAATGAAAGCGCCCGCTTTTATAACGCGCGGGGAGAAGAACTTTATTTTTTGAAAGCCAGAGTAGCCGACGCGTTTATTACACTAATGCGTCAACTGTGCGAGATTTTTGATCACACGACAGGTTCACAGGGCCCCTGAAAGTCGTCTAATCGAGGTTCTACTGCAGTTGGCATAAAACGAGGAACAGGAAGGCTCAGTCACACCACCACAGTGAGGCCACAAATGGCAGCGTCCCCTTACCTGGCTGGTGGGGGTGGCTGCTGGGGGGGCATTGCGGGAGGGCTGGTGGCCACCAGGTACATGGGCACCAACTGCTGGTGCTGGGGGTGGGGGGCAGCAGCCTGGGGCGGTGAGGTGGCATGATGGTGGTGGTGGTGGTGGTGGTAGGGCTCCCCCTGTCCCCCCGCCGCAAAGGGCGCAGCAAAGGCACCCAGGAAGGCCGCAGCGGGAGGAGGGCCTGCCTCGGCCACGCCATTGCTCAGACCCGTGGCAGCCAGTGGAGGCGCGTAGTAGCCCCACACGGGGTAGGAGCCACCCCCGGCTGGGCTGCCGGCAACCAGCGTGCCCGCCTGGTGCCCTGCTGCAAGGCCCACTGCAATCACAGAGGGAAGCCACTTTCACGCAGCTGCCACTGGTACACAAGGTTCCCACAACATCATCAGGCTGCACATCTCAAAGACCAAATCCCAATTGGTTTGACCCTACAAACACTTCAAAAGCCCAACTGGTTTGGTTTGGTTCGGTTTCAAGAGTTTAGGGTCCCAAAGTGACTAAGGCTATGAGGGACGCTAGAGTGGAGGGCTCCAGATAATTTCGACCACCTGGGGTTCTTTAACACACACTGACATCGTACAGTACATGGGCCTCTAGAATTTCGCCTCCACTGATATACCGACCTTTGCAGCCGGCACCGAACCCACATCTTTCAGGTCACCAGCCAAGTACTACAACCACTAAACCACCACGGTGGCTTGAAAAGTCCAAATGATTTGAAAGACGGGTGGCACGAATTCACTGAAAGGGCAAACACTGTTTGCAAGAAGTAAATTTCTAGCATTCCTTGGCTTCCACAAAATGGAGGTTTTCTATGTATGTGTACTTCCTAACTCAACTCTCAGGCACCACTCTGGTGCAGAAAACCCTGCGCAGTTAAGCTGCAGAAAGGAATATCATGTGCACAGGACACCTGACACACACATTCTCTACTGTGACATCTCATTAATTCGACTGCCATTAATATGGAAACCCTCAAAATACTAACTGCTAGTGCGGTCCTGGTCAAAGATTGTGTAAATCTAAGCTGTCCATCAAAGCTGCATTTAGGTCACATCAGGCATGAAAAAAAACTAACCGCTGATACGTCGGTTCAATGCACTACAGCGCTTAAGTAAGCCAGCTCCAAGAGCTGGAATGGCAATGACAGTTCTGTTTCACAGCTTAATGCAGCCCAGCAAAGGGAGCACTGCAAGGAATCACAGTAGTCAAACGATACATGCTCACCTTGCGGACTGGCATGAGCTTCAGGCACCGAAGAAACATAGTTGCGCCCACATGTTGTCAAGGGCGTTGGCTGTACATAGTAGATGGGACCCTGGGCAGGGAGAAAACATAATTGTGGCGCAGGCTGATGGAAGGCAACCCTGCACTTTATTACATTTAACAGGATGCCAAAAGAGCACTGTGGTAGCTCACGCAGAGGTCTGCCGCTATTGTGATCCCGCACTACAACAGCAGTCATTCAACTCTTATAATGTTTGACTAGAAACACAACATGGACAGCATGCTCTGCACATGTTCGCACTGCTAGAGCCAGCCACACATTGTGTGTGCTGTCTTTTTAAAGACACTGACAGGATACCTTTAAAGCCCACTGCAACATTTCCTGCAATATCACTGCGGCTCGCAAAGCAGTGGTTTCTGCAGATGTGAAGAGGTGCAATAAGGGTCATTCGTCCCTGTTAATTCGAAAACTATGTGAATTCAGTCTGCAACCAGAAACCCGCAAAACGCCCAAGTAAGTCTACGGCGGCGGAAGCTTATTTATTCGGACGACCCAGTGTTGGCATCGGTTAATTCCGACGTCTTCTGAGGTGGCGCTGTTTCGAGGTATGAAAGCCACGGTATGCGATTTTCCAGATACTTGTCAGATCCGACCTGCATATTAAACTGTTTCCTGCACCTTTCTATGATATGCATGCAACAGCAGGAGGATTGACGATCAGAAGGCCATTGTTGATAGGCAGAGTCCGGCCGCATAGTTTTATTTTCGTAGCTTTGCCACTGGCCCGTGGCGACAGTGGCTACCAGCCGTGCATATCAGCCAGCCAGGCCGCCATATCAGACACCCTATCCCAGTAAACTCCCTCGCTTAATCAATTTAATCACGCCCTTCAACTGAATTTCACCTTCCTTGGCATGCAGCCCGTAACTGCTCTGTGCATTACGACTCCTGCCAGAGTCTATTCTTTCACCTCAAATTGGACGGCACACCATCAACTACCGCATGGTGCAATCTGCTGCAATGCCGAGCAGGTACCTGGACAGAGACGGTGGGTGCTGTGTGCTGTTGCTGCTGCGGTGTCTGGTGTGGCTGCTGCTGCTGTTGCTGCTGGGGAGGTGGTGGGTGCCCCGGCAAGGCCAGGAAGCCCGGGTGCAGGGGCGCCTGCACCAGGAAGCCCCCCTGTGGGTGGTGTGGTGCCCCTCCGGGACCCTCGGCTGGCTCCCCTCCCACCAGGGTGAGCGAGCCCAGCTGGCCGGCCACTGCCTCACAGCTGGGTTCCTGCGGCGCACCGGTGGGATGAGTCCACGACAGAGCGAGTGATGCGCACAGCGGAGGATGAAAGCACGGCGACAGTGAAGACAGCAAAGCAAAGGAGGAGGGTGCGGCAAGAGTAGGCTAGAGGAGTACCGTAAAAACCCGCGTATAATACGAACCCGAATATAATACGGGGCTAAGATTTAGAGACGCGAAATGGGAAAAAAAGTTTCACCCGCGTATAATACGAGTAACACAAGCTCATAGAAGACATTTATTCAAATCGTATCCCGCACTTCACTTCAATTACTTTGTTCTTCAGTAGCGCTTTCTTCGAACATTTCTTTGTCCGACAAATCATCCCAAATGTACTCATCTTCCGTGCCATCGAGGGCGTTCGAGATGCTGCACTTCTTAAGCCCGCTTCAGCCGCCGGTTGGCGTCACTGCAGGCTCACCTGAGTGCATCCACTCTGCGTAGCACCGCCTGACTGCGTCCTTGAACGGTTTGTTTACACAACCATCAAACGGCCGCGAAAGCTTTGTCGCATTCCGCTGCACACGAAAAGGGCTTCTTTCTGTTGTGGCCATCCACGAATGCTTCCTTCGACGACACCAAACTGCCTCCCGGCCGCACCGTTGCCGATGTTCTCCGCAGCCAAAATCGCTTGAAAGTAGCCGAGTACTGTTTTCGAGACCGTGACATCGTGCTCTCTAAAACAATATCCACTTCACGAAGCGTGCCTTACATGCTAGCACGTGTGTTGTCAACAGGCGCACGGCACACCGCGACCCCCCGGCGCACCCAACGGATCAACAAAGAAACGACGTCGTGACGTCATTTGTCGAGAGTAACGAAGCCAAGCCGTAGCCACGCGCCAATAGCGAAGCGAAGCCATAGCCACGCCGCAAAAACGAAACCAAAACATCGAGCAACTTCGAAAATTTTTGTTCGGATCCGCAAATAGTACGAGGTGGAAATTTAGGACGCTAATTATGGGAAAAAAACCTCGTATTATACGCGGGTTTTTACGGTACACTGGAGGGGGAGAATACTGCTAGAGCAGTGTCAAAGCCAAAACTCCACCTCTGTTCAGTACTGCGTGTTCCGTATGCGGTTCCAATATCGCAGCAGCTGTGCTCAAAAATCACATTACCGAGAACTGTAATCGTTGGCCTTTTTTTTTTTTTTTTTTGCTCACATCATCTGCTTCAGAATGCACCTTGTGCTATATTCAGAATGAAGGCACAAATAAAGCGCATGTTTTCTTTCCACTGCTCTTTGAGATACCTATAGTGAGCTCTACCACCAGGAACGTGAGCTGCAAGGAGAAGTCAACTTCTCAATGGACATAACACGTACAAGGTCTTTTTGATTTGGCTGCATTTTCTGCACTAGTTCACAAAAGTGCCGCTCCAGCGCAGTGCTATTTCTTGCGGTGCAAGTGTAACCTGACACTAGTGCTCTCGGTGCAGCGGCCAAATCGAGTGCAAAAGTGCAGAAACATGTCCCTGCTGAAGCCACGTGTTTGTCACGTGGTTTGACATATGGGCGCGACTGTGCTAACTGTATTGAACGATGTGCATTTGTTCAAAGTGGTGCATCTCATGGAGCGGCTATGAAATTTGTTAATTCCAAAAGTGATGAAGAATGTGACACCGTCCTTTCCGTTGCGTTGTGCAAAGTGGTGCAGGCCAGTCTACTGTCACCAAGTCAACAGGTATTTTGAAGAGGCAACAAACTTTGAATTCGAGGGGTAATTCAGACTTCCGCTCGAGACAACCTTTGACTGTTTATACGCGTGATTCAGGCTGTTGCCGTTCTATCGAAAAACGACTGCGGCTGTCCACCAATAAGAGAAGGTGCCTGATAACTTGGACCCAACAACTTGCGTTCACTGCTGGCAGACGGTGATAGCAGACTGACTATCACAGACTAACTGGCAGGCGAAGGTGTGGGCTGACGGCGACCTCAAGGCCAGTCACTGCTGTATGCGGAGGTACTGATGCCACAGTGAGCCATCACAAATGTTGCGATCACCCATGTATTAAAAAATATCTCACCATCTGCCTCTTACGGAAACGCTGCATCGTGCAGCGTGTAATAATGATATTCGTGCACAAAAGACAAATGTGTAAAGCAAAGTGTGAGGCTGGACAGAAAGATGAGAACCCATAAGCAGTGCGCCATGCCAGCCAGTCACTTACGCACGCACATAGACACACACGCCCACACACACACGCATACACACTGTCATTTCAGCTCTTCGGTGAAGGCACAGCACAGATGCTGCGTCTAGCACTGATATGCAGCCGTCTCAAACACGGTTTCAACGCTGCTCACTAAAACAAGAATGGCCGCAGAGGTTTCAAGATTGGTTTTCAGCCATTGTTGCTATGCCTTATTACAAAAGTCAATACTGAAGGAGCATTTGTTTCAGCCATTTGTCGATTCCTTCTTACTTTACTACACTAGTACAAAGGGCGCAATGCAGTCCCCGCAGCGGTGGGTTCAGTTTCGTGACTGGGCTTCATCCCAGCCCACATTTTCGTCAGTGACGTGCTGTCAGTAGTACAGCCACTCAACACAGAGCTTATGAAAGCGGTCGTCGCCCGTCATCTGTGTACACAACATGAGGCGAGGATTAGGAGTCATGTGAAGCATCACAATATGCACAAAACTGTGCACCCAATCCTCCACCATACCGGCAATTATAAGTTGACGTTAAGTGATTTTTAAGGTGAAATTTGAGTTTTCGATGGCGTCTAGAGAGTCCAAAAAATCGGTTGGCAACTGCAGTGTGCAGAGGAGAGCTAGTGTGGCTACGAATGAGGAAAGAAGGCGACACGAGCCACTAAGAAAGGAAAGTCAGTGAAAATTCCATGTGGGGTAAAGATGGAGAACCAGAGTAAACAGGCTCAGAACTCTGCAGCACAAAACGCAAAGCAGCAGCAGCAGCAAGAAGGGGAGGTGCAGTGGCACTGTGACCACTGCTATGCAAAACGAAGCACAACAGGCTGCATGCATTAGCGCTTGGCACACTACCCAAGCGCTGCCTCTCAAGTGACACAGGCAACACGGACGGTGGATGACGCACTTGTGTGTCCAGGAGACCAGGCTTGCGGTGCTCCAGGCCGGTGGCAGGCTGGACACAGGGCAGGTACACCAACTGCTGTGGCTGCTGCTGGTGGGGGTGGTGGTGGTGGTGGTGGTGGGCAGGGGCCGGCCCCCGCGGAGGAGGGCCCAGAGGGCTCAGCAGCAGGCCACCACTGCCCAGGGGTGCAGGCCCACCCCGCGGCCGTACCCCTTGGACCAGCCCTCCTGCCATCTCTGGCGACATCAACGGCACACCGGCAACTGCCATGCAAGAGAAATGGCAGACTCCCATTAAGACGCATTCTTGCATAAGATGAATTTTAGGATAAAGTGAGCAACCGAGACCATTAGGTTGGTTCCCCATAGCATTCAATGCAAAAAAAAATGTCTCCTTAAGACTAACTATTTCGTGTCTGATTCGTTTAAGATCAACTTTTGCACTGACTGCAAATGCCAGCGATCCCACACAATGGAACTCAAAGGCACAGGTGCAGTGGCACAGGACTGCCAAGAAAAGGTAAAATATATCAAATGTTTCCATACAAGAAAATGCAACCCGACAAGATAGCGTCCACGCAACTTTGCGCGTTCTGTAGAGAAGCTGCCTTGTGAAACTGCACTTCCTAGCGGGGAAGCGTCCTGCAGAGTTCAGTGTACAACCGTGTCCATAATTTCGGACACGTCGCGTCCGATGCCGCAATTTCTCCGACCTCACTTCGCTACGTACGGTCACTGCATTGCGAACGCGTGACAGCACGATCTTAACACTGCCAGAGGAAGCCACGGCACTGTGCACATGACAGAAGTGGAGCACTGCACGCGGCACACCGTCATATACCAATCAGAGGAGGTGGTACCCTTTTACCCTTTTATTGGTCCTCTCAAAAAAGAGGTAAAAAAACATAAAAGAAAGAGAGAGGATGCCTGGACCAGCAATGCTTTGCCAGGCTTAACGCCAATTCAAAATAAATGAAAAATAACTAAATGTTCCAAAGAAGAAAAAAAAATTAAGCAAAAACAGAGCATTAAAAAAAAACTCATAAGAAAAGAAAACAAAAGGCTCGTCATAATAAGTTAGACGCAGGCAGATAGCCAAAGCACAGCGGGCAGTCCGCGGAATAAATAAAAATAAAATAGTAATAAAAAAAGAGAAAACCCAAGTCACTGCAAAGTCATTGTCACCGTAACAGTCAAAGATAGCACCGAGCGCCGGCCACAAAATAAAAATCTGAAAAATAAAAACATAATCAAGACAAGAAAAAACCAGAAGTCACAGTCACTCAGTCAAGGACACAGTCACAGTCACGCAGTCAAGACAGAGTCGCAGTCACACAGTCAAGGACGCAGTCACAGTCACAATCACGCCACGACAAAGCCACCTATGCTCAATAAAGGAGCACGGGGCGCTCCGCTGTGCAAAGCTTGGGGAAGAGAGATTAGAAGAAAGAGAGAAATCAGCGTGAATAATTCTAGGGTGGGTCCTTGCGTAGACCAACCTCGTAACGTTGCATGTCGCGGTGCTCAAGATGGAGACTTCTCATCGGCACGCCAGCACGAGTAGGCACGAGGAGATGGTGAGCATGCCCTCTGCCCCCACGCACATGCGCCACTGAAAACGCTTCGCAGTATGTGCTTCATCTTCATCACGGTACTTAAAATAACTGCCGTTTCACCTCTAATCTTTTTTAGACCACTGAAAGGTGTAAGCAGCACGGTATCTCCGGAACCGAAGTTGATGTCCAGTGACACCGCACCGTAACAGAGCGCTCGAATTGGTCAAGTTGGTAGTTCTGCATTCTTACCTTTTGCACCATCTTAGCTTTTCGGGCCCTCTGTGCAGTGGGCACAGCACAGTTGCTGCCACAGCGTGTTGTTCATTTCTGTGCCTCTGGGCTAGACCTACTGCCGTCCACTTTCAGCTGGTGATTACAGAACCTACAGTTACCTCGGTGATATTGTAACCACCATTTTAATTTGAGCAGTGTGAAGTGTTCCCTTTTCAACCCCAAAACTCTAGGCAATATATACTATAATTACTCGCAAATTTGTGTTTTCTTTTTTTAATTAAGGCCTGAAAAAGGAGGTGCACTAATTACACGAAAATTTTCTGAACACGTCCTAAAAAGCGCTCCAAAGGTAATAGCACGCAATATATACTGTATACTGCCACTTCCATGTAGACCCCCAAACACGTACCTCCAAATGCAAAATGCATACCATATACAGTAAAACCTCGTTAACCCGGATCTCACGGGACTGGGAAAAATGTCCGAGTTAACCGAATTCCGGATTATCGAATGTACCAAGAAAACGAGAAACAAATGTACGCAGCATGAACATACCTTTATTGCTTGAAAAACTGCGTTATTTTCGTTTGTTTCGTCGCCGGAATCTGCGCTACAATGATCTTTCTCAACCCCATCAGGTGATGGTTCGCACGCTCACTGTCACGGGATTCTACGCAGAATTCCTCTAGAACGGCGAGAGCCTCGGTGGCCTCCCGCACAGTGCGACGTCGCGGCGGCTGATCTGGATTTTCATCATCGGGACACTCATTCTCCTCCACGCCGAGCACTTCCGATATGATGTCATTATTGGCCGGCTGCTGTTGCCGCTTCGCTGGGGGGGGGGGGGGGGGGGGGGGGGGCGCCATAACAGCAAAGCGTGAAGGCAGAGACAGCAAAGCTCTCTCTCGGGGTTGTCCGAGTTAACCAATATGCGGCTAAATGCTGCCGAGTTAACAAGCGTTTAACCCCATTGAACTACACACATTTTTGCCGGGACGCGGTGCGTGTCCAAGTTAACAGAATTTCCGAGTTATCGAGATCCGGGTAAGCGAGATTTTACTGTATCCCCTCCCGCCCTGCCCAACGTTATGCAGTTCCTTGGAGGATGGCATGATGAGGTGTGAGCAGCTCAAAGCAATAAACACGCAACAATACAATCGTGAAGCGAGCAGTAGGAGGGAAAGGAGATAACGGGCGATAAAGGAGCAAACAGTTCAGTAGCTTCGGATTCAGGCGCGTGCAACTGTTCATCCGGAAAAGGTACCGCCAGCACGAGCGAGCTGGGGGAAACAGTGATGCGGTTACGCCGATCTTCCCAAGCCTGCCTTAAGCGCTACTGCGCGCTTGTTGATGGTCTGGAGCAGCCGAGAGTGCAAAATATGGGAGTAAAAGTTTTTTTTCTCAAAAATCCGGGTAAAAAAATGGAGTTGCACAAATTACGCGAGTAGGTAAATACGGTATGTCTTTTGTAGCCAAATGGACACGAAACGAGACACTAGGGGCCAAACATCCAACTTTCACAAAAAATTGGAAACTGGATGGAGTCGTCCCCTTTGTCCCCTTTCACTTCGGCGTCCCTCTACAGCTGCTCCCGGTACCTCCCGAGAGGCACGAATCTCCCCACACAGTGTGCGTCACTCACCAGCCTGGGGGTTGAGCAGCAGCCCTGTCGGAGCCAGGGGTCCCGCTTCCAGCATCGAGGGCCCCGCAAGCGGCCACATAGGGGGCAGAGAGAGGGCGCCCGCCTCCCTGGGGCCAGCACCCCACGGCAGCTGCAAAAGGAATTATTGAGTCGTAAAGAAAAGACGCACAGCCAAAAGTTCGGGACAAGTCTGTGCACTTCATTATTTCAGCTGGCAAGCACACGCGGCTGATTATCTCTCACCTGAAACCACTAAAAAGTGGAACAAGCTCTGCAAATCTGAAACTTTTTATTTTTTTGCCCTCAGAATTTGTGGACAGAAACATGGTAGCCTTTGCGCTTCACACTAGATCATCGAAGTTGGCCAGTGCAAAACCAGAGCTCCATGTGAGCTTGCTCCAATGTACAGAGCAACTGCTACTCATCGATGGAGATTGCCACTGGTCTTCAAGACAGGGCAGCTGCAATGGTAGAAGACACCAAATTTCAAACAACACTCAGCATGCCAATGCCGAAGCCATGCCACTACCTTGAATGACAAGACCATCTTTAATCGTGTGCAGTCGTTTCAGACGATTTTTCCAGGAAGCAAGCTTTTTCAATGTATTTACGTCTAATCAATACAGAAACTCACTGTTCAGACATGGACAGAGTGAAGATGCAAACAGCCCATCAAGAGCCCATAGGTTACAGCCAGTTGAACAAAACCTTCACTGCCTGACCAGGCTTCCCCCCCCCTTCCCCACCTCTTTATTTCATGCACAGAACAACAGTGAAAGCAAGTGCAAAAGCCCGAGTGCTTCAGTGTTGACCCTTTTTGCTTTTTTGCCTTTGCGATTTCATCCTTTAGAGTGCCGAGATGTCTGCCCAGAGCATTTTTCAATCTGATGCGACATATTGCACACAACACCGGTGAACAAAGCTCTCTCAGCAACTTTTGCTTCTTCGATGGCTGCATTCAGCAGCATTCGGCAGCAGCATGAAGCCTCACGCTGGCAATAGCCTCGCTGTCTGAAGGGTCAAAATATGAGGCAAAAGACTACACGTTCTCAGCGAAGCTCCCCATAGTACTTTATTACCATATTTACTCACATGTAACGCCACGTGAATGTTATGCAAGGAGCAACTTGGAAGAATGCGACCAGCACAGTGGCCTGTTCCCAGCAGCCTCCAAAGAGCTGCCGGCCACTTGTAAACAAACCCATGCCAAGATGCCCTTCTACCCCAGGTGGTCCTCATGACCCTATCCCATAGCTTCTTCACGTGACATGGTAGCACAGGGACAATGTGGGGGGCCTGGGGTACTTTTGCTTAACTTAAAAAAGGGCACCACCAACATGCATTGGTTCTCTCCTGTCCACAACCTGCAAGGTGTAACCTTTTGTACACAAAGCTTTTGGTCTTCCCGCATCTTTGCATCTCCATTTCCTCTGGCAGGACACGAATCCGGAGGCCCCGATGTCACTAACCCAGTCCCAACATTGCCCCCCTCGAAGCTATCTACATGGACGCGCCAAGCGGACTCAGTAATATGCATGTCCAGATGGCTCCTCATGGAATCCGATCCCACAGCGCTAAAACAAACTAATATAATTTCTTCCTATCAGGAAGCAGTAGTAAGGAATTGGGGACACAGTAACTATCACCGTGACGACAAAGTGGTGAGCAAGTAAGCAAGGGCAGACGTGGGAACTGCAGTTATCGGCAGACCAGAACACACGGCCACTGCTGCTAGCTCAAAGCTGCTCACTCAAACCTGCATCATCTTCAGCTGGAGACGCCAAACCACACCCAACAAGGCTACAAATTCCGGACAAACTGAATCTGCAAGAGCAGTAATTAAAAGACGAGAAAGAATTCGAACTTCTTGTGAAAAGAAACTGATAAATACTCAGACCTTGCTTCACAAAGAACACACTAGGCAACGCAAAAGTGCGGGGATGACTGATGAGAGGTGCTCACCTGTGCCACGTAGAGCTGTGGTCGTGGCACGGGGGTAGTGGCCGGTTGGTGAGGTGCTGGTGGCGGAGGAGGAGGCGGAGGGGCAGCCACGGGGCCCGCCTCTTCAGCACCCTGCGTCATCACCGCAGGTGCGGACTCCGGTGCAGCCGAAGAAGAAAGCGGCTGCACCTCAACCGGGGGAGTCGCCACAGGCGGCGGCGCCTGCACCACCGTCGGTAGCGAACTCACGTTGAAAGAGTCTGCGGAGAGAGCAAAAATGGAACATCGCCATCAGTAATGGTGGACTACCACCTCTGCAAGCAAAAAACCTGCGAGGAAGAAGGAGGTAGTTTCACGAAATTCACTACAATAAGCAAATGATGTCGGTCAAGCCCAAAGCTCCAATTAAGGCTAGCGTAAAACATACAGAAGTGAACAGGCTAGCCCACACGGATGAAACACATGTGGCAGGCATCATCAACACTCAATGCATGCCGTCCCAGCATGTCCGGCTGTTCTACGCGATGTCATTGTACGTGCTCTACATCTGCAGCAGCTGCGACGGCAGCAACACTAGTGAGGACTAGTAGTCAGTACAGAAAAAACTTTGTTAAAATAAGCTTGGGTTATGGAATGTGCGTGTATTTCTTTTTTTCTTTCTTTTTTTTTCCACCTGAAATGGGGGAGGCGGGAGGGCGTCAGCTTGCAGTCATGTAAATACAGCACTGATCACAGTGCCAAGTTCGAGGTGCGCGCGCCTATTATGCGGGGAAATAAAAAAATCTGATATTTGACGACCAAACTGGGGATGCACCTATTATGCGAGTAAATACGGTAAGTCCTCCCATACACATGGTCCAATGATCATGCCACTCATGACTACAAGATTTCAAGGGGTGGGGGGGGGGTGTCGAGCTGTAAGAGCTAATGCTGTAAAAAATTTGGCGTTAGAAACTAACCACTGGTTGCACAGTCTGTGTAATGTGAGAGCCAGTGACAGCTACATGCTGTGCTAAATGCGCCATTTGAGGCACGCATGGCACAAACTCTAGGTCACGAACACAACTACAGATGCAAGGGCCTGAAAAAAACATTGCAAAATTGGGGTAAACATTTTTTTCTTTTTTTTCCCCATTGCCTAGTGGACAAACAAAAGCGGCCAATTTGCATAATTAGGCCAAATGCAAATATGTGCACTAGCAGGGCAGGTTTTGCAATTTCCAGCAGCTAGGCCACCTACCAGCAGCAGGTTTCAGACAAACACACACAGCTAAATGCGAGGAATGGCCACTGTAAGTGATAGTGCACTGAAGACTGTCAAAATTTCTATGCAGATTTTTTTGCACTGAAAAATTTGGTCTAAACGAGCTTTTTGGGAGCCTGCTGAGCATCTGGAGCCCCCCACAAGGTCTTTGTAGCAGCCAACTGCTGAAGTCATTCTCCTGTAGGCCACTAAGAATTTCCCAATCATCTGCATCATGTGAGAGAAACTGGTCGCAATTCGATAATGTGCACCCAAATCTGCGCAACAGCCTTGCTCGAGAGTGTGTGCGAAAACTTGTGCAAGTGCACTCGAACCTTAACACGGAAAAAGGTGTACAAGTATTTCCTTAAGTAGCAGTGACAAGTCAGACTGATGCAATGCTTTGCATCGATTGTACTGTATTCATTGTGTCACCATTTTTTTTCTGAAAAGCCTGAAGTTACAAAATACATGTGCTTAATGAAACTCTCCATTTTCATTTTTTTCTGTTTCATATCTTGAAAAAAATTAAGAGAAAACTTTTGTTTTTCAAGCTTTGAAAATTTCTTCAAAGTCTATATCACTACACTGTGCAGAGAGAGCACCACGAAACCATGCCAGGGCACACAGCATCGCTCCACTTTCCTTGTGTTTCTTTTAAGCTACGGCAACGCCGCCACCACAGAACCAGGAAACGTGTCCTTAACCACTGCCGCTGCAAAACAAAACTGGACATGCACAACATGACCTAGTGAGCACGTTGGTCAGACACGATTTGTAGCACAACGGCGCAACGGCATGAGGCCAAAGGAATGTGGACATGTGAACGCCTTATTCAAACAGCACAGGGCAGCACTGACCAGCCTTGACTGCCCTCAGGGCGGCGTTGCGAGCTTCCGTGAGGCTTGAGTCCCGATGCAGCAGGGACACTCCTCCGAAGCTGCTCGCCTTGGTCACCGCTGGGCCGCCAGGGCCCCCTTTGGTCAGCACTGAGTAGAACTTGCCTCCCGCCAGTGGCTCACCCTGCAAAGGGGCAGCAGCCATTGCAGCAAGCATTGGCCGCGCGACCCACGTCCTGTGACCCCCAACAGCCTCACGGGGGTCACACAGATAAGCAGCCACTCTGGCATAAACGTGTTTCTATGCTACGTAGACACTGAACCAAGCACATGCTTCTTCTCAGACAGCAGGGGGCGCCAAGCGCACTAACAGAGAGTAACGAGCAGAGAAAGGCACTAAGCAGCTTTTCGAAGCAGGACAGCAGCATGCAAAAGGAAAATCCATGTTGAGAAACCTGGTAAGCGCAATGGCCAATTTACAGCCCAAAGCACAATGCCATCAGTTAATTTTGATAGGGCTGGATCATGATAATGACCGACCAATGTTGGTGACCGACAGATCGATGGTGTTGATCTTGAAGTCTTCTAATGGTTCGGTGATCCGGCGACACATTTCAGAACAGACTGGACAACTTCTTCGAGAAACTATGTCCATGTCCGCTCCGCAGAAAGCCGCCGGAATCATCCTATCGACTGCGCCAGTTAATTTTGATAGGGTTGCCTGTTTAAGGCTTGCCTTGACTCAGGTGCAGATATAACGGTACTGAGGAAGGAGGTTGTCTCTGATAACGTGAAAGCGCAGGACTCAGGGAAGGTGCGACTGTTGCACAACGTGTCACCGGATCACCGAACCATTAGAAGACTTCAAGATCAACACCATCGATCTGTCAATCACCAACATCGGTCGGTCATCATCATGATCCAACCCTTTCAAAATAACTCCACCCTAAAGCTAGGTAGCTAGCTAGCAATAATGTCTCAAAAGGTAACACTGTTAAGAAGCAACCCCTACATAAGCAAAATGGTGCATAGCTATGGATATTCCTGCACAATATCATCTTTCTTGAGGAGTTTATGAGGCTGCAGCACACCTACTACGAAACAGGACCAAATAGGCATCTATGAAGTCATTCTTTGCAAAGCACGGGCAATGACCACATTAAGTCTGTACAAAGGTTTGTCTGATGTTATCCGTACAAAGAGGCAAGCCAGACCCGTGTGCTAATAGCTAAGAGGAGAAACTACAGTACTTTATTATCAACAAAACTTTTCAGCAAACTAGGTATCTCTGAACGAGATGTGCATAACATAACCAGTAGTCATGGCATGCTTCAGGGTTGTGCTCCTACTGGATCAAATAAGACGCACACTGTTCATTGATTGCACAGTCCCAGAGCTCTTGTATAAAAGCGTGCAATATTAAGTAGCCACCTGCTGAGAGAGAGGAACCTAACTGAACAGCTTCCCTCAACTGAGTCAGTGACCAGTCTATGCTCCACCCTGACAGAGTGCACGTAGCCCTCCTATTACTCCTGTTTCATTGCCTCCAGGCTGGCCTTAGGGTTTTTTTTTTTTTTTTAGATCACACAACCGATCATTCCTTTTAAGACTTAAAAAAAAAGCTCATCAGCTAATTTTCGAACAACCTAGTCACAGCTTTGATTTACATGACACTTTTTTTGATGAAACAAAATTTTGATGAAGGCACTCCAGACATGGGGCAGTGGGATCAGTTACATGTTTCTCTGCTCTCTCTTCTGACTAGCTTGCTCCAGTGACCCACCAGTGCGCATGCCTGAACCCAACTCGGGTCCATTCTGCTGCGAAAAATATTGCCTCACACAACCCCCTCAGGACCAAGCTACGGTTGGCCCAACTTTGACAAGGCACATGCAGAACCATGGCAACCAGGTTTCCCAAATGCAAGTGCAGCTACCATTCACAGCTGGAAAGCCCATGAATGCAGTAGAGGAGGTAAGTGTGACACAACCACCACATGGCTGCAGAGGAATGCTGTAGGGTCCGCTCCAGTATCCCACGTGCAAGAATAATTACTCGCAGCCTGTGGCTCCACTAAGACGCTAAACAGCTGTGAAACTTCTGAGTCGACAAGTGCAGCGTCTACAGCCTAAGCCGAACACCACCCTAGGCATTTATTACTGCTGGTGCTCATTGTAAACAACCCAAACTGAAATGAAAGGTCACGCACACTTTCTGGCAGTGGCTATCTCCTTTCTTACTGCCACTGCCACCACGACTCCGCCATAGTTTAATGCCTGGGCCATGCTGTCATTGGTAGGTAGGAAATGGTGACGCTGATGAAGAGACAGGACATCAGACGGTGGCATCACGCGGCAGAAACAGAATGCACCGCTGTAATTTTGGGCTCAGATGCTGGTTCATATCGGCCTGAATATCTGGACCACTAAGTACACTGTAGTGCGGGGGTGAAAAACTGGAATGAGACTGCAATCACAAGAGCAGAGTTGCTGCGAACACACAGAACTCGACTGCGCTTACATATTTTCAAAAAGTTTCTACAGGAACAGGTTTCCAGGACACTGCCTTCAAAGCGTAGTTTAGCAGTCAATATGTTCAAGCAGACATGACTCAGGGACCCTTTCAACCAGACAAGGAACGGCCCTCCTGCAACTGCAAATATGAACAAGGGTCATACAGCGTTGCTTTGCAGCCGTGTAATGGTAAGGTTCGGGAGAAGGCCAACCACTTGCACTATCCTACAGGGTACGCTCAACAAGGAGAATGCTGCATGACCAGGAAGGGGGCCACGAGTGAGGGGGCAAGGGAGGGGGGCGGTGCGGCACATGCGCACACCTGAGTGGCCCCCTCGGCCGCCTTGGGGGCGAGCAGCAGGCGCGCCCCCAAGTGCCGGCGCCGCTCCGACGAGTCCGAATCTGTGCTGCTCCAGGGGCGGTTGTCCCCGCTCCACTGGAGCTCCTCCTGGCTGCTCCGGCTGGCAGGGGAGTCCCCAACCCCCTCCTAAGGGGCAGCAGCAGCAGCAGTGGCAGCACAAGCAAGCAAGAGAGGGAAAGCGTCATGCGTAGGGAGAGAACAGTCCCCAGCCTGCCCCCTCCTCAGTCTCCCCCTTCTTCCCCCTCCCCATTTTTTTTCAGTTTTTGGGGAGCACCAACTGCCATGGCATATCTCGAGAACAGAGCCCCAGGCAGGAAGAAAAAGAAAGCGGTATGGATAGCCTGATTCTCTGAAATAACTCACTGGCAAGAGTCCAATGGCAATCTGAACACTTACATAAATCCCCCTATTTTATGCAAAATTAAAATTTTACCAGCGCTGCGACTAGGAACAAGAACAGAGAAGCGCTTGTCCTTGTCTTCCTTCTCTGTTGTTCCTAGTCGCAGCGCTGGTGAAATTTTAAAGATGTACCAACTAGCTCAAACCACCATTTTGCTCCTATTTTCTGCAAGACGAATATAGAGACAGGTAAAGCTCGCGACGCTCAAGCAAACGAGTGAAAATTGTGGCAAGCCACGATCATCCACAATCTATCAGGACCACAAAAAGAATTGAAGGTAAGGGTCAGAGAGGATTGAGAAGTTAGTGCGGAAAGCTGGACAAAGCACCATGCTATGCTTCCACACAAGACCAGGTAACTTGGAGAGTTTGCACATTGCTACAAAAGTCAGCACCAGTAAATGGAAAAAATAAGGAAGAAGAAATGAGGAAAGACAAAAACCAGGATAAAGAACCTGACACTGCCGCCCTGCCAACAACTTTTTCTCGTCCTGCACCTTTCCTCTCAACATACACTTGTTTCCGCAGCCTGACAAAAGCTCATGTGCTAAACAGTGTTTGTCACTTCCTTTTGACCTATATTTGGAGTCAACTTTTTTTTTTTTTTCAGCCAGAGATGGTTACGAGTTGGGCGTTGACATATTCGGAGTCGATTTGACTTATACGTACGCAGCAATATACAGTAAATATAGCCTAGCAGGAACATAAGAGATTCACATTCTCCCCCCAAAAAAAAACAATGCACAAAGAAATGTACTACTTCAAAGCACCAGTTGCAGCAAAACATTTATACACTCACACACACCACCACCATAACTGCAGCCACAAAGGAAATGTTTTTGCCAGGGCATAAGTACACAAAAAGGAGGTGAAAGTTTTCCATTACATTTAGAATAAACCAACAAGCCTCAAAACTTTCAGGAGGTTCGCACCATGTCTACTGGTACAACTCTGTAGCTGGAAAAAAAGAAAAACAGGAAACTACCAACGATGACCATACCATAGCTCTATAAAACGTCATATATTATTGGTGTCCTCTGCCTCTTGATTTGTTTATTGGTTTATTAGGATTTAACCTCCCAAAGCGACTCAGGCTACGAGGGATGCCGCAGTGAAGGGCTCCAGAAATTTTGACCACCTGGGGTTCTTTAACGAGCACTGATATCGCACAGTACACAGGCCTCTAGAATTTCGCCTTCATCGAAATTTGGCTGCCGAGGCCGGGATCGAACCTGCGTCTTTTCGGGTCAGCAGCCAAGAACCGTAACCACTGAGCCACCGCAGCAGGGTTCTCTGCCTCTTGAGTCAGTGCACATGCTGCTCCAAGGAATTGGATGCTATGAGACGCAAAGCTGGGCTACATGCTCCATGGCGGTGCTGTATTTGCTCGAATGTAACGCATTTTTCTTACCGAAATTAGACGTTAAAAGTCAACCCCCCCCCCTTATAATTGCATGTTTGCGTTACAAATACAGTCGTGCCTCATTAATACAACCCCCGTTACAGAAAAGCGGGAAGCACAGCGTTTCCTAGGACAAAGCCCGCCAAACCACCGAGCTCATGCAGAACAAAGACGATGCTCGGCCACGCGCTGGGAGCCAAGGTTCGGAAACCAGGTGACGCCGGCAGAGTGCCAGCAGTGTGGCATTATGGACGTCTCGAATAATGGACAGTTTGCCCAGAGGGCCAAACTTTTTCAATGTATTTACGTCTCGTTAATATGGAAACTCACTGTCAATACAATGAACAACCAGAAAATACACAGAGCCCATGGGGCCCATGCATTTTTGTCTCTTAAGACGGATGGTGTTGTTGAGAAGACCTCCACTGCCCCAATTAGATGATTCATTTTCGGCATTTTGAGTGTAGGACACCATAGTAAAGCAGTGAAAAAGTGCAGATCACTGAGTGATAGCCCTTTTCTTTTGTGGTTTCATGCTTCACAGGGCGAAGTTGCCCAGTCGGTGCACCTAACTGTTTTTCGAATTGCACGAATGGCTGAGAACAAAACTGTCCACAGCTTGTGACACACAGAAAGCCACATTGAAATGCACACGCCATGGCCTCCGCAATCGGCTCCGGCTGCGAGCAACGGGCGCTTGATCGCAGAGGCCTCACGCGCGTACCAGAGCTTCCAGGTGCCGCCCACAGATGGCGCCCGAGACCACGGTCACCATCATCACATTTTTTCTCTGCCGCGAGCTTTCGCTATTCATATCGGCATCAGCATTACCAGCTCCAGTTTTTTTGCGGCTGTCAAAGGCGCGGGATCTGTAGTAGCATGCTAGTTCATCGTAGTTGTGGCTTTCGTGTGCTGCCACCAAGCGTTGCTATTTTAGCATGACAGGCAAGAATCTTAATAGCTACACGGCTGGCAGTTTTCTCTCGAACACGGCAAGCATGCGGCAGGCCTGAAAATTCTACATGGCCGAGAAGTGCGGCAGTCGTGACAGCGGCATGCCTAAATTTTCGTATGTGACTCGTATCGCCGAGGTTTGCGTGGGCCTAAGTCGGGAAGGTTTCCAGCTGAAGATGAAGCTTTCCAAACAGACGTTTAAAGCGAGCATTCCTGAAAACTGTCTGCAGCTGTTCCATGCCATGTTGGTGTTGAGTGCTGTGGGTTCGCAGCAGCTCCGACGACAGCAACACTAGTGAGTAGTAGTAATCAGTTCAGCGAAAACTTTGTTAAAATAAAGATTGGGAGGGGGGAGGGGTGGAGGCGTTGGCTTCCAATCATGTAAATACAGAATTGATTACAGTGCCAAGTTCAGGGTGCGCCTATTATGCATGGAAATACAAAAATCTGGTTTTTCGCGACCAAACAGGGGGTGCGCCTATTATGCGAGCAAACACGGTATACACAAAATGTCAGAAACCTAAGGAAAAAAGCATGCAACTACATGAAGCAGTTCCACATGTTCCTTGAAATGCAACACAACTATTTCTAGTGCGAGCTTATTTCTAGATGAAGCATGCTGTGACAAGCAGCTGTCACCAGAAGTCAATTAAATTAGCAGTTAGGAGCAGTGACAGGAGCACCTTCCCAATAACTGCAAAAGCCAGCATGCCAGCAAGAGGAGAGGACTGTCAGCGGCAACACAGCATCTGATGCTCCCTCGGCTAGCAGTTATGGGACAAGACGAACCTGCTCTGCCCAAGGCAGCCTAGCTTGCACAGCCAGCCTAAGAGCCCCGTCATTTTCTGTACACGCAGAAAGGTGCATGCTAAAACACAGGTAGAGTCCCAAGCACGAATATACTTCCTGTGTATACTACCTACATCGTACACTCAGTCAGTGTACTAGCGAACAGAAAGTAGCAGGCAACTACAATAAAAACGCACGTTAAGTTGTGCTGGGATTTACAGTACATATGCGTCTAAGGTTATCTGCACCAAGCAATCTTTCTGTAAAATGTCTTTTTGTAACCGTAAAGGACTACAGGTTTTTCGAAAAGTTAGTCTGTCTAATGCATTTCCTTATTTTAGAAAATTTAGAAAATAGCCACCGCGATGGCTCCGTGCTTATGGAGCAGCCCGAAAGAACCCCAGCGCTTGGCTGCTGGCTGGCAGTTCGATTTAGGCGAAATTCTGGTGGCCTGTGTACTGTGCATTGTCAGTGCACGTTAAAGAATCCCAGGTGGTCGAAATTTCCGGAGCCCTTCACTATGGCGTCCCTCATAGCCTCAGTAGCTTTGGGACGTTAAACCCTGATAAACCAAACCAAACAAATAATCTACAAGTGCATTTTCTCCTAGGAAAGAGCTGCATAGTACTATGAAATGCTCTCTTACTTACTCATGTTTCCTGCATGAAAATAGTATGTGGTTTACTGTGACATATTTCCAGACAGTTCAAAGACAAGGTCTTCCTGTTTCATAAATATGATATTTTGTGCAAGGTAGCAGTGGTTAAGAGTTAAACACACAGCAGCTATTCCAGTCACATTCCACCAAACATAAGGTGCTAAGTTTAGTAACGGTTATTAGCATTAAGGTCTAAGGCATATACTGGCTAAAATTATCAACCTAACATGCCCCCCACCTCTCAAGGCAATTAAGCTGCAGAACAAGGCTGTCTTGCATGCATGAACGAAAGCATTTCCACCCAAGAAGCTGCATGTCTTGGCAGACCCTGCTAAACCCTGGTTCATGTGTATACCTTTAAACTGAGACAGGACGTTTTAGCATTTGAAGGAATTAATCCATGCTTATTATTATCAGCACTCCTCTTCTACACGCCTTTCATCTCAAAGAATTTAGGTGCACTCCTTAATGCAACTTTAGGTTTGCATTCTGCACTGTTTGAAACGGCTCTGCACGCTACGACTCTACCAAAACTAGCCTCAGAACTGCAACACAAAGAAACTGATGCAGCCTAACTCATAAAAAGGGACTTGATCCCCCACTTTTTTTTTTTTTTTATACATCTGCTGGGACTACACTGAGTGTCTAAGTTACCCAAATGCTAAACTAACAAACTGTGACTGCATCGATTAGGCGTAGGTTGCGTCCTCGTTTGACAGGTCATTTTCTGATGGCACAGCGCAGCGGTTTTTGCCTTCCTCGCCGTGAGGAGGAGGGTGGCGGCAGACAGAGAGAGAGAGACAAGACTCACATCCTGGTTGAAGATGCGTGCACGGGCCTTCTCATACTCTTCCTCTCGCTCCTCGATCGACTTGCTCCTCCTCGAATCCAGAGACAACTGCCGTTCTGGGCTCTGCACATGCAGTACGCGGAGGAAGCCTCGTCTTGCACTCCGTTCGCTTCACTGGCCGCCGGCAGATTGTATATTCGCAACGTTCTTTTTAAACACGGCAAAAGACGAATCCAAAAGAGGGAGCTGTTCAGCAATAGCGTGCGATGCCCTCGGCACACACACTGGACAGAGACCATAAGGGCACTTTTTGGGGAGACTTAAAAGGATAAAATAAAATTTTAACAGCAAAAATAGTAAAAGAAAAATTGAGAACAAATTCATTCAAACAAGGCTCGCGGCCACTGCTGCACCAGGAGTTAAAGGCACAGCAGCATACGACAACTGCAGCACAATTTCAAATCCAAATACCAATACCACATAACAGCTGAAATGCATAATAAGCAACTTCTAGTTTTCATTTTGCCTTAAAAAAAGAGGGGGGGGGGGGGGGGGGGGGTTGAAGCAAGCAGTACCCAGGTTAGTGGCCATTTGCAATGCAGGCAAATTGCTCTAGGGCAAAAAGTAAACATCTAAAGCATAGAAAGTCAATCAGTACTACATGAGAATAAACGAATTAAAGGCAAACACAGACCACAAGCAATTACCAAAATCAGTGCACCAGCGAAGTACCACATTCAGAAGGCCTGAGGCACTTAAGGTACTACAAGAGTGCGCTTTCGCAGAAGTCCTTTGTTGTCTTCAATATCTGGTTACTTCGTGAACGATACAAAGAGGTTACAAAATTTCTGCAACAAAGGATAACATTTTATGAGCACAGGACAAAGAAGCAAAAAGTGTCACAAAATTGGTGTGTGTATAGTACATGCATGTGTCATTTTTTGTCCGTTCATCTTGTCTTCACTCTGTTTCACTCCTTGTCATGCAGAACTTTGCACTGATTGACAATATGCAAAAATGTCTTTTTCTTTTTCCATGCTAAGCAAGTCAAGTTTTTCTTTCATCTCGGTGCTCCAAACAACTGAAAGAACTAAATGTGCAGTCACCAACATAACTAATACATAAATAAATAAATAAATAAATAAATAAATAAATAAATAAATAAATAAATAAAGCAGAACTGCAGCAGCCCAGCTGTTATGCCAAGCAATCCTGGTACCACAAAAGCGCTTCCATGAAACCTAATGCTATTATTCCCTACCAGCCAGCTAGTATGCCGATAAATCCAAAAATTCTTTCGATACCGAAACTATAGTTAGTAGAGCAATAGGAAGTAAAAAATACCAGTCAATCATGCAAAATGTCCCATCTGCATGCTTTTCCTGCCAGTGTGCAGACACACCTTGATAAACAAAAACAAAGCACTACCAAGTTACACAATCACTACTACTACTACTCAATTAGTCACAGCTTACAAGTAGTAGTTAAAGGTGCACTGAAGAGGATTCTGAACACGTCTTTTTGCCGCGGGAACTCGATCCGCACGTTCCTAGCATTCATAGAAACAGTGACTTATTGCCCTATGTGGCCGATCTCCCCAATTAAAACGAATTAACGTCCGGCTGCCGCCTTTTTTTTTAAATTCTGCCCCGTACGGTGGGCGGAGTCGACCAACGCGTGGAGCGCCTTTCACTCAGTCCCGTGGAGGCTTTGCTTTCGCTTTATTTTGTTTTTTAGGTTTCCATGAATAAATAGTTTCATTCGCAGATAATATAGCCGCAAAATAAGCCCGCAGAAATAAAAATACGCGCGGACTATTTGCTACTACGGACTACTACGTATTACTCCGCCGATGGCAGAGCGGCAAGCCACCACGGGACTGGGTGAAAGGCGCTCCATGCGTTGGTCGACTCCGCCCATCGTACGAGGCAGAATTAAAAAAAAAAAGGCGGGAGCCAGACGTTAATTCAATTTAATTGGGGAAATCGGCCACACAGGGCAGTAAATCGCAGTTTCTAAGAAAGCTCGGAACGTGTAGATCGAGTTCACGCGGCAAAAAGACAAGTTAAGATTCCTCTTCAGTGCACCTTTAAGGGAGTGTGTCCTGCTTGTGAACCCATGTGCAAAAGCTCACCCCACGAGTGGCCCATTCACCTCCTCCCCATCAACAAAGAGGGACAGTGTAGCCTCCACAAATAACTGCCATCAGCTGGGGTAAGTCTACTGCGGGATAAATGGGAACGTTCAAATTAATAGTTCACCCCACTAACCTATGGTTGCCTCTACCCTGTGTCTGTCATAGTCGTCCTATACCTGCAAGCTTCTTAACTTCTCATCACTTCACTTGAATGTGGGCAGGCCCCAAAAACCATATTTACATGTATATAACACAACCATGAGTTTAAAGCAATGGGAGAGTTTGCGACCTTACAAAAATGCAAAAAAATATATATATTAAACTATAACACGATCATAACTTGTTCAAGCCAACTACAGCTGAAACGCCAAGGGCCCAGAAAAAAAAAAAAAACGGAAACAGCATAGCAATGACTACGTCCGAGAGTGAACACTCCAGAAATGCGTGCAACATCATCTACCGCAACAAAGCCTCCAACCCGTTAACAAATTAAGTCTTCGACACAGCAGTGACCTCTCCTCTCCTTTCCTTTCCTTCATAAACACCCTCTCTATGCCAGTGCACGCTCGCTGGCACATGTCAGGGTCTTCGAAAGTTAGCTTCCACTAGCAGCTCACGAGTCTCGCAGTGAAGACGCTAAAGCTAGCTTGAAGAGCAGTGAAAAAAAATTGGTGTTACATTGGTACCTTGTTTCCCAAGGAAACACAAGATGCATTTGCGATGGAAGTCAAAGTTTGCCTGTCTTGAGAGCTGTGCACTTGCTAGGAGGAGCTCGTAAGCTGTGACTTTGCAGAGAAGCAACTTGTGGAGATGAAAATGCCTCGGAATAACTGAGCCAGAAAGCTAAGAGCTGCATGAGCTGCAACACAAGTGCAGCAGTGATGCTGGATTTACAAGTCAACAATTTACATCTGAGTGCACGATTTCTATGCAGCAATCAATGAGTGCGACATCCATGCCACTATATAACAGCCAAGCAGCGTGGAGTATTCATCACTAAAGCATGCAACTACAATTGGAAATAAATGATGATGATGATGAATTTTTATGGCATCTGTGGCCAAAGAGCGCCATAGCACAAGGTTTTTTCTTCTACTCCAGGTCGGGTCAATGACCCATTTTCCAAGCATTTCACCATAAAGAAACCGAGCACCAGGCAGGGGAAAGCTTCTACCCACTGTATCACCGGTGGGCACCTAGGGGCACTGGGGATCGAACCCCGCATCTCCCGCATGTCAGGCGGATGCTCAGACAACTAGGCCACCGCTGCAAGGATTAGAAATAACCGATTCGAGCTAACTGCGACCAGGATGTGGAGTGTATGCGCAAACCAGGCAAATTCCATCGCGAATAAATGTGACAGCCAAAGCCATTTTCCCAGCCAAGGTCACGCATGTTTGTAGCCATTCTCCCAGTCAAGCAAGAGGAAACTTCTACAGCTCCTTCCGGACACAGAGCTGCACCAAAACCTTAAGGCTAGCCCCGAAAATCAAGCACATGCAGAAAGTATGCTTTTTTTTTTTATGTACACAGTAAAAGCTCATTAATTCAAATTCCACGGGAACGCTGACGTATTTCGAATTAATCAAAGTTCAAACTAACGAAATTGAACAGAATATGCGGTACACTGGGATCGGGAAGCAGTCGCATAGTGAGATTACCATAATTTACTCTTCTAAAGTATTAATTTATCACCTTTTGCTTTTTTTTCCATGAAAACAACATCTTGCACCTTCTATTCTAAAGCCTGAACTTATCGGAAGGCTTCTTCATCACCTTCGAAACTGAAGAACAGGCTGGCAGCATTCAGCGCATTCAAACTTGCTCAGCGGAGGGCCACATTGGAGTAGCGAAGGGCGAGTGATCACACATTGCTTTAAGTCTGCGAAAACGAGCTGCATGTGACTGTCGGGAGACTGCCACTTTTCGACCAAAACAATAGGGCAACGTTTGTGACTGGCAGATTCACACTTGCGAGTTCAGGACGTTGCCCAACTGTTTAGGTCAAAACTGAAAGTCACCAAGACAGCCGCACATACTTTGTCCAACTTTTCACTGTTCCAACCTCAAGTGGCAAGCTGCCAAACCAGTGAGCGTGCTTTTTGGCAACATCCTATTTCGATAACACACTGGCACTGACTTCACGCATGGTTTCTATTTTCTCTCGAAGTGTTTTGGCACAACATTCACTGCGAATCGACGACATTTCTAAACCTCCACGCCACAGCTGCAACCAATCATGCGGAACATTATGCCAAGGGAACCGGAAAACCGAAACAAAGACTTGCAGCATATATCAGCAAAAGTTCTAGTTCGTTCGTTTCGCACATGTCGAAGTTTCATGCCCGACTGCATGGTTTCAGATTCGGAGTGCCACAGACTGCGACGTGCCTTTCCGCATCTTGCTGCTGGTCGCGTCACCCATCACTCAACACAGCAGCTTACGCAGCAAGCTATTGAAGCATTCGATATCAGCGATTACAAGCAACAGCCAGGTAAAAATCTCGGAGGTCATGCTAGTTGCCATCACCATGCCGCCACAGAGTGCCCCTTCTACATTCATCCGGCCTCATACCTTGCGTGCCGTTTTTACCCTCTCCACATCGCCTCCAAAGAGGCTGCACAGCCTCATGAGAGCATTGTTTGGTTCGCCATGTGCCCAGGCCGCTGAGGCGGTACAACGCGACGCATAGTTCGAATTATTGGTTGCGCCAGCCATTCATGTCCGAATTAACGGGCTATAGGCTATATTTTATATAGTCTGTTATGGAGCTTGGGCAGACCAAGTTGTTCAGTTCAAATTATCCAAAAACTCGAATTAATGAGGCTTGAATTAACGAGCTTTAACAGTATATATATCATCACCTTTGATTTCCTATGCCTACTTATGTTGACTCTGCAATTATGTCCCTAAGAAGCCCTATTTTGTGTGTGTGCCAGCTGCAATATCCCCACCATGAGGCAAGTACTGAACCAAAGCGCTCCAGGAGAAGCTGATGATTCTGTGGAAGGCTGATGAAGGGAAGGTGAACAAGACTGAGATAGCCAAGATGAGCACCATACTGTTGAAAAGCAAAAATGTATCTGGCCTTGCCCCTTCCACCAGGCATCGCAGACGAAGGCATCAACACCACCGATGACGACACAGGGGATAAAGAGCAAATAAGGTGCAATCGTGGCCGCAAGTGACAAAGTTGTCGAATGTTGCACATCTATTCCTCAGTTCCGAAGAGGACAAAGGCTCCCCTCTGGCACTTTGCAGCAATCCAAGATGAGCTACCAACAGCAGCACTCCATGACAAAGTAAGCAGACAGCAGCAGAGAGATTTTTCATTATTAATAAAAGCTAGCACTCACCATTCCATCAAAATATCTTTTTTCGTCACTTTCTGACCACCACAGTGCTGTTTGAACCAATGAGCTCTTACTGCATTTGAAATTTAATTTAGCCCTGCCTCTGTGTATACCCTTCGACTGCGATAAAAGGTGGACTCAACAATGGAGACACCATGCTGCAGCACGTTCACTTTCCTTCACCTCTAAAGCCGGCTCTGCACACACAGCATGTCCAGGTTTGGAACAACAATCATAGCACCACAAGTATAGCACAGAATTTAGCTTTTCATTTATACCACAAGCTTGTGAAGTTCTGCTCTAAGCGTGAGACGGAGACACCAATGTAGGAAGATGTCTTGAAACACTGGAATTGCGACCTGGTTTCAAAGCAAAACTGCATCAGTCTATGCCATTGGTATGCTCTGAAGTGCAGTGGACTTATAGCAGGGCACTAACACTGCAGACAAATCTGTGCTCGTGCACATTAGCATGCTGAAGCCACTTAGCTGGGTGCTCTAGCACATCTCTTGCAGCCTGCCTGCTCTGACAATGGAGCTGACTTGTACTTAAAAGCAGTTTTTTTACATGACTATGGTAGCAGCAACAAAGCGTGAATGGGACTGCAAGAATGGTGAAAAATTAAAGGAGGGGGAGGGCACATTAAGCTTCACCTTAACAGTACGACGCAATGAAGTTAATGGATTAACGCCTATATATCTGGTGGGCAGGTTGTCATGATGCCAAAAGGTCACGCGACCTAGGTGGCCCACCTGCCCTCTAGGTTGCGTCTCTCGGGATTCGTGGATGATTCGCTCACGGTCAACGACGGCGACGACAATGCCGGCTTTTCTGCGACACGACCTCCTTAACACTACCGCGTTGAAATTTTGTGTACTAGGCATTGTTGAACAAGAGATGACAAAGCAAGCAGTGATGCCAGACGGAGTGCTTGTACTGTGCCCATGCGCCATTAAACACCATGTCATTACATCTATCAAGCTGCCCTGTTCTTGGCTTGCTAGATAATGTTCCAGTGAAGAGCTTGACTTTGCCCATTGTGGAAATTCTAAAGGCTGTGAGATTGTAAAGAAGCTTCTACCAGTCAAACCATGCTTGCCACTCTGAAAGCTGGAATTGGAGATGTCACAGGGGAAAAAAAAAAATGCTCAGCCAAACAACCACATGGTATGTGTCAAGAGATGGATAGCATTTACAAGAAAAAGAAAACAAAAATGTGCAAAGAGAGAGGAGGGGGCCCTTGCCTCCTTGCCGTCCTCGAAGGAGGCACTGTCCCGCTTGAGGATCAGCTTCTTGGGCTCCTCCGACAGCAGGTCCTCCCGAATCTGGTCCTTGAACCGAATGTCAGGCCTGGGCACACAGGAGAGGAAGCGCATGCTTGCAGCACTCCACCAACATGCTGAGTGAAGCGGAAAGGTGCCCTGCTACTTTTTACGAGATAATCTTTTTCAGAGATGAACTCTGCCTGCTTCTGTTCTGTCCTTCTTTTTCATACACAGAGCTTCCAATGTCACTCAGCATAGCTTTGTTTTACATGCCCACTGTAGACTAAAACCTCCCAATTGCATCAAGCCATCCTTAAAATAAAATGCATAATTCACACTAACAACTGCATCTAATTAGCACTTTTGCACTAAAAAAGCGACACCATAGTTGCATGCGCAATATCGGAAAGGATAATAAATTCCCCAAAACTTCATTTTCCATCGGCTCTGGTCTGTGTCAGCACTAATCCCGTTGCACTGTTTTTCTCATGGTGAATTTATACCAACACACCCAGCTTTCGGTTTGGTTTGGTTTGGTTTATTGGGGCTTAACGTCCTAAAGCAACTCAGGCTATGAGGGACGCCGTAGTGAAGGGCTCCGGAAATTTCGACCACCTGGGGTTCTTTAACGTGCACTGACATCGCACAGTACACGGGCCTCTAGAATTTCTCCTCCAAAGAAATTCCAGCCGCCGCGGCCGGGATCGAACCCGCGTCTTTCGGGTCAGCAGCCGAGCACCATAACCGCTGAGCCACCGTGGCAGCCACCGTAGAAGCTTTCAGTTCTTCTACTAGATAGCAAGGTTGCAACAAGAAACAGGATATGCTCATCACCTTAGACCCTCCATCAATGCCATAACAATCTTTGCACGCAAGGCTGCACACAAGCGAGAGAGCACGTGGATCGCCACTACGCCCACACACACACACCCAAACTGTGCCCGTGCCTGCAGTACCGCACCCAGTAGTACTGTGGGCAGAGCGGGTGCCACTCACAAGCGGGTGTTGCGTGTCTTGCTGACGATGACAGCCGTGCCAGCCTGGTCCACATTGTGGTCCAGGCCAAAGTACGCTGCCACCCGGTGCACCAGCATGCGGTGGTACGAGCTCATCTGGGCAAACTTGAACGACTGCCGCCTGCAGCAAAAGAAAAAGACGTGCACATGCAATCATAGCTGACAGCTGCATCTGCACGCACAGCAAAAAAAGGCACGACACTAGGTGATGTCACACATTGGTGCAAACTGCTACTTGGTCAGATAAAAAAATATATACAACAGCAGTTTTTCAAGTAAGGCCACCACCAACCAACCGCATATACCACCTGCTTCAACATACTGGAACGGTAAACTTTCATCTCATCCACTACAGCTACGCTATAAGTATTGTCACGTAGTGGGGAATGCAGTCCGGCGAACAGGAAAACAGCGAGAATGGCTTCTAAACAAAACTCTTCATTTGGGCTGACTTGCGCCCGCAAAGAAGTGAATCACTCGGTGGCAGCATAGCAACGAGCGTGCTCGGCAGTCGTCGAACAGAATGCCCACCACTCTTGGCCGTGCTATTTTTAAAGCAAACTTTCGAGATAAAAGCCTGGAAAGTTACTAGAACACTCTGGAACAACATAGAATCGGCTCCGCCTGGATGCGATCAATCGAGATAAATCTAGGCGCATCTTGCATCACAAACAAAGTGATACGGCGCTGTGCCGGCAGCTTTGAAGAATGAACAAACACTACAAACATTCGCGGCAGTATTCACATCATAAAGGACACTCTACACAAAAAGGTTTTCCAGCAATACTTATTTCAAAAATTAGACATGAAAATTGTGAGGAATTGTCCTGCACAAAGCTGTTCTACTCTATGAGAAAAAAAAAAGAATCTGGGAACACATGAAACACCTTCCGCAGAAACGCTGATTGTTGCGAAATGAAAGGTCTCGCACGGGGCCCTGGTTTCCACAGGAAACTGCATATTTTCATACCAGTCTCACAGCTTCTACTCATCTCTGTGTCTGTGTGTGATACTTGTGACATAATTATTGCTTTTTCATGACAACTGTTGGCCCTAACCTATGCCAGTTGGGTAACATTCTACCCAAAATTAAAAAATTTTGGCACAAAGTTTCCAGCATGGGGGCAAAACAACTGATGTGCCCCTGAGCAACACAGGAGAGTGAGCAGCTCACTTGTTGTCCCTGACGAGGGAGAGCAGGTCCTGCTCGATCTTGAGCATCATCACCCGGTCCTTGTGGTTCTTGTGCAGGGTGTCCACTATGAACTGCTCCAGGTCCACACCCGTGGAGTCAGTGTACGTCTCCGTGCTCGAGTCTGCACCCCAAAGAACACGAGAGAGAGAGAGACGCGTCTCTACGCCTTTCTTTGCACACGAACTTCTCATCAGCAACGCTGCAAAAGCAAAATCTAGGCTTCATTAAAACGCAGACCATACCAACTTGATCACGAACTCCGGGGTAATATTCTAGAGTCATCGCCACAGTGCACCTGCTAGCTACAGCAATGGAACCATGACACATCAGCGCAAAAACACACGTGAGCAAAGAAAACGGGAATAAGCGAACAGTGCTGGGCAACCAGGCTTCAGCACTGCCACCTACATTCCTTTTTCTCTTTTTTTTGTGTGTGTGTGTGTGTGAGTCACCCCTTTTTCGCTTGACTTTCCCAGTCTGTCATGTACTGAAAGACCCAGCTTCCCCGACAGACTACCGTATTTATTCGAATCTAGGCCGATAGTTTTTTAAAAAAAAACGAGATGTAGAACTCTTATGTCGGCTTAGATTCGAGGATTTCGTTTCGAGGTTTCGTATTCGTAAAATACGAATAAATGTAACACGCAGGTGGCGCCCCCACAAAACGCCAACGAAAGACAGCACTGTAGCCGTTGCTATCCGTAGCCGATACTGATCAAAGCACACATGAGCACTGGCTGCCATTTTGGCCTTGTTCTGTTCTCGTGCGGTGGCGTGAGCACATTCGCAGCAGTGAAGTTTTCGTGCGTGGTTTTTATCACCAACACCATGGCACCAAACAGGCAGTGCCATTATAGTGCCGCCTTCAAGCGGAAAGTTATACTCGCTGCAGAGCAGTCGTCAAATCTTCAAGCCGGGCGGGACTTCGGCGGCTGATCCCGGGCTGGCGTTGCATATGTCTCCTCGCCCAAACACAAGCCCGGGATCGGCCTGAGCGGGTTCCTGGCAATAAATGTCGTTTGCGTGCTGTACCTCTTGTTTGCAGTTGTTTTTTCGGCCGGCCTACAATCGAGGTAAGTTTTTTTTTTTTTCTGTGGCCTTCAACTTTCGGGTCTCTGCTTAGAATCGTGGCCGGCCTAGATTCGAGTAAATACGGTACAACAGACTCGGGCACGGATGAAGAATATGGTGGTTCACTTCCTGTCAATTTCAATGTCACAAAGTTCTCACTGATCAATGGATGGAACTATTACAAACTCCTCTCAAAATAACTAAACTGCTACCTTTCTGCCGACCGTAACTGCCCCCACACTGGCCACACCGACAGCTATGTACACATCACTTCCGCCTTTCCAGCAGACACCCGAAAAGATGGTCCAACAACACTTGCAATGCTTGACGTAGACGCAACAGATTTAAAGAAATACTGCTTTGGGCGTAGTTCTTCTGTTTGATACGGACTGATGTGTTAGGTAGTATGTTTACCACAGCGGCCTCTCCCAGCGTGCTGAATATGTAACGGCCCATTTTAGCACTTTCTTGACATGCTTGATGCAGTATGATACATTTTTTGTTGCATTTCAGGTATTATTAGTGCTGACTTCTAATTGGACCACTGTGACAAACCAACTGTCTGTATTTTTTTTTATAACCGATTGTACAGAGGTTTACATATCTAAGGACTTTTTCGGGAACTGAGTACCTTTGTCCCCAACCTTTGCAGTTTTTCATGCACGGAAGCTAAACAACGAGTGAAATTAAACTACATGAACTAAACACTTGGGGTACCCTTGCGGACACAACACAAACCACATGTAAACATCTTCCACTGCAATGATTCACTACAAAGTCAACTCTGGATAATTCCAAATCAAAGGGGGCCAAAAATTTTTTCATTACGTACCGTTTAAATTAATGAGAGCCCTTTTCAGAACAAATCAAATTCAAAATTAAGCATGTTTGCACCAGCAAGAGTCCATTACAGTAAAAGCTCTGTATTCGAAAATACAGACAATTCGTACTGATGGTTCGCACCGTTTTATTCAAACAAGCTACCAAAGACAGGCCGGATCCAGGCATGATCGGCGCATCAAGAGATCATCATATTAAATAGCCCCATTCAAAACCTGAGTTCCATGCTGCATTGTCACTCATGCGCCTCTGACGTGCGCAAGACAGGCGTGACCAATAACAGAAGCGCCATTCCCAAGAATAGTCCGACTGCCTAGTTTCGGTCTCTCTTATCTGAGCTCGTGCCAGCCGTGGTGAAGGTGGCTCGACTGACCAGTCAGCGTCAGAAAACGAAGCTAATCCAGCTGAGCACAATTCAGATGCTGACTGGTGCGTTGCTGGCGCTTACCCCCCACCCTCCGATTTTTTTTTCCTCGCTGCTTCAGCCCAATTTTCTTCCAGTGTGTGCAGAAACTGCGCGCTCGTCACGAGCCATTCTCTGTTCGTGCAGTGAAGCCTCCACACTAGTGACGGTCCACCTAAAAGAAGGGTAGTGCAGTAGCAGTGGAGCTCCAGTGCAACACACCGCGAAGGATGCCGAGGAAGCCCTTACCATTTTGGAGCTGTTCTGCTTTGGCGCTCCCGACAGTATGCACACTATCGGGAGCACCTGTCAATGACTGTTTTTCGAAAACAGTCACTGCCGCGCTGTTCTCACCTCAAGAGCAAGCAATCACTGCCCAGCCTTTCGCCAAATAAACTCATCGTAATGCAATCAGTTCTTGAAAGTTTTTGAAGGCTCACCTCTCGAGAGGCTGGGCGAAGAGCCCTCGAGGCTGCCCTGTGAACTGCTGGTGCCCTGCTTGCTCAGCCGTGCTGGCTTGGTGCCGGACGTCTTGCCGCCCACGGGGCCCTGCACATGCGCCAGCGTCACCACCCAGCAATTGAAGGGTAGTCTTAGCAACACCGCAGTGGAAGGGAGGAAGTGGCCAGAGGTAAAGCACCTCCGCACAGGAGACTTAAGATTGTTGCCACAGTGACCAAACTCTCCCTGTACAGTGCCACGGCATTCATATGCGCAGCATGAGCTCATATGCATGGCCTTGGCTGAGACAGCTGCATTTCAGCTGACTGGTCGAAACTATATACAAAAATGCCCACGCACCGAGATGTGGTGAATGTTAAAACAACCACAGATGGCAGAAATTAACCCAGCACCCTCTACTCTCACATACTTTGCAGTCACTAGTGCACCAATGGCACATAAAAATCCATGAACAATAAACTAGCCTAACCCTTAGCTCTATCTGTATGGCAGAACAAAAACATGGCAAAACCAGCTGCAACAAATAGCAGGCATAACAGCATGAATCAGCAGAAAAAAAAAAGGATGTTTCTATCAGTACGAAAAAACAATGGTTCAGAAATGCAGCAATAAGTGGACGACACTAGTGGTGCCCAGTTGTATTAGACCTTTAATTACCAAGCCTGATGCCAATCTCTGGAACATCTGAACCACGCCTCACAAAACCATGGCCCCAGAGAGTGCTCAGAAATAGAATACTCATTAGTATCCACTGTAACTCATAATGTGAGACATCACTATCACAGTGTAGAAGAATACCCTGCCCCGAGTTATACACACATAAGTGCCAGTGTAAATGTGTTTTGATGAAAGCTCAGTTTGTTTCACACAAAAGTGGGCAACCTGGTGAAAGCATCAATATTTAGTGCACCAATATGACTGCACAATCAACAAATAATTCTGCACTCCTTGCTGAGGAACGTACAGCAATTTCTAACGAGAGAAGTCTGAATTCAAACAGTCCCACACCGCCAGCTCTGCCAATAGAAACAGTCTTCAGTCAACTTCACCAGAGCAAGACTGAAATATCAGAACAGACAAGGAAGAAAAGGAAAGAGGAAGAAAAAGAAGTTGAGAGGAATAAGGCATACACATGGTAATAGATACAATCAACATGCCTCCTACAGATAAGAAAAAACTTGGCAATGCACACTGCTACAAGAGGCAGCAAAGCGTTTCACATGCACAGCAGTATGTGATCAAAAGTCTGCGCATACTCAATTATTCGTTTTAGCACAGAGGCACTTAAGTGAAGAAACTGCTTAAATGTACACTGCTGCTGTTGTTGGTTCTTGTGATCTAACCTCAATGCTAAAGCACATTTGTCGGTTGTCAAAAATTAACAAAAGTAGTGACAAGTGATGCTAACTCACTGTTCCGGAATATTTTTTGTGAACTATCCCTTCTGTAACTTTATCGAGCTTTCTTGAGCTGAGCTACATTTGTCATAGACATAAATTGTGCTAGAGTGTGAAATTTATTCACAATAAAAGAATAAGCCATCTACAATAAGCCAACTACAGCAACTAATAACCAGCTATAAGTTTAACTACTATACTCAGACATTTGAGTTTCAGGGACCACTACACTAATAACGAACTACTATGGAATTGAACGACTGCAACCAGCCATTTGAGAAAGAAAAATTCACTCACAAAGAGTGTACTAGTATTGTATTATGTCACCTCTTCCCAGCACGAATAACCTCACGTGAGGTACCCTGCCTATGGGTGTGCTCAATCCCCCCCCCCCCCCTACAAGGTAGAAGCTAAGGCAGAAGCTAGAAGGTAGAAGCTAAGATTTCTCCCTTTTCTCTATGAGATGGCAGGAGCGACACACCACAAGGATCCTACACACAGCCTAAAGCAATGCCACAACCATCTTAGAATTTGAAAGCATCCCTAAAGTGAACGAACAGAAATGCAAGAGTTCACAATAACACATAGAGTCAACTAAACTAACCTCCACAGACCACAACTGGAGACAACTACCGCATTTACCCAATTCTAACGCGCACTTCTTCATGAAAATCAAGCCTCAAATCGGCATGCACGTTAAAGCCGGATGCAAACTACGAACTGCCCGAGTGTCATTCAATCACAACATGCCAGTCAGGCTTTTCTTGGCAGCTGGCACCTTTCTTTTTGTTTTTGTTTTTTTTTTCCACTAAGACGACCATCCGAAATTACAAGGCCCAGAGGTAGCGCCAGTGCCCCACTCCCACTAGGGTGCACAGAGCTCCATGCGTAAAAAATTAAATCTTAAATTAGTACATAACTCTGTTCCCCTAAAATAAACTCAGGAGTTACCCAGCTAGCCCGCAGTGGCAGTCGCTATCCCAGACGAGCGATAGGTAGCGGGAGAGATAACTTCAGCTTGGTGACTTTACTGCCGGTAACCTCCAGATCATGAGTCGTGCCGCAATCCGAAACCCTTCGCCATAGAGTTTCTTACTATTACCTAGAGGGAAAGCTGGCAACCCGTCTATGGGAGTTTGCATGGCGACCCCTCGAGACCACTTCAGCCACCATGGGCGCTCAAAGCATCATGGGACGGTGAGCTACTTGTTGCGGAACTGCAACGTTTGGCCAAAAAATTATAGAAAAATAAAGCTGTTTGATAACTACAAACGTCCTAACATTCAATATCTGGTCTAATGATTGCAACAAACGAGCAGAAAAGCATTTAAGTGCAATGTTTGCCCAAAATAAAAGACGACTCGCTCTCCTATTGGCCAAGTAATGAACACTATAAAAACTAATATTTCGTTATTAACAGACGCACTTTCAAAAGTAAATATGTTCTCAAAAAAGGTGTTGTTGCTTAGATACTTCAAGAAGTTTTTTAATGGCATTTCGGAAAAGTGAAACCTTTTATTGGCGTCATGTGTCGTTGCATTTTTACTACTATGGTTTTTGCACACTGCGTTCGCGCGAAAGTCGTCTGCGCACACACGAACAGCGTTTTCGGAATGCAACATCTTAGTAGTGCCACTCCGTGTTCCCGAAAAACTACGACTGTGCCGCAACAAGTAGCTCACCGCTCCATGATGCTTTGAGCGTCCATGGTGGCTGAAGTGCAGCGCCGCCAGCTTTCCCTCTAGGTAATAGTAAGAAATTCTATGCCCTTCGCAGTACAGTTTGCCGCTTACCAGACTAGTCAGCCAGGCCGCACAGGCATGTGGAAGGCGCACGGCGCTACTGCCACTGATCTCCATTTGCCTCCAACTGGTGGCCTTGCAAATGCATTGTTACGCGCCTCTTGTCTCGAGGTGTGCTTGCCACAATGACAGTGAAGGACCGTCAAGAGAGCGCCAAGGAATAAAATGGAAGCAGACACGAACGTTGCTTAGGGCTTCCGCACAAATTCTGCATTTCCCATTTTTCCCGAACATGACACACTGCTGCGAGTTAGCGTCAGGTAAATACGGTAGTTCTTCCACTGTACTAAGTCGACACAAATGGGACTCAGATTACTGTGTGGCTCCTTCAGCAAGCCGGTGCGCATGGCTCAGCCACTTGTTGTAGACGAAAAAAAGAAAATATATAGTTTTTATGAATATAATAAAATTTTTTGATGATGATGAAGGTGGAACACCTACTAAGGACACACCCAGACCACGATTTCTAACCTGATACTGGGAAGCTCCGAACTAAACAAAATGCGGAAAGGCTCTCTTATACCTGTTCTTGTTCATGAACACAGTGCTGACTTATTATTACGAGCCAGTAGGCCACTAATGCACGTGTTATAAGGGCAGTTTAATTTGCCGTCCAGCGCACAGCGGAGGACCACCATCACAGCTGAATGATGTTCTACAGCACTAACTGCTGAGCTACAGTCAGCACTGATGACTGCGCTGCCTCAACCAGCTTGCAAACGTTTCCAGCAGCAACATGCATGCAAACCACATGAAACATCGCTGCCCTCTCTAGGGTGGTTCCTAAACTTTCACTGAACATGTGTACAAGCAATGAACACCCAGAACAGCACAAGATGAACCGGAACCAAGTGCTACAGCCAAACACGCCTGTAAATAGCTGCCTTGGGCCTCTACAGTGCTCACCTATCACAAACGCTTAAAATTTAAATTTTGTGAAATAAAACTTTTTAAAATAAAAATTTTTAAAAATAAATGAAAAAAAAATGCAAGTACATTTTTATTAATTAATGAAACCCATGTGCCTTGATCCCATGGGCGAGAGGTTGCAATGGTTTCCACGGAAAGTGCCACGCTAACATAGTCAACGGCCATTCAGTTCGACAGCGCTGGGGAGCTGAACTGCTGTTCACTCGAATAGCAGTCAAAACTGCCCGTATAAGAGGGGTACTATTCCCCGCCATCTCGACACAAACGGACAGGGCTTTTCCGGGCAGAGCGGCCCCTAAAGGTGGCTAAGATCAACGGGCGTTCCCCACCTGCACCGACAGCATCTGTGGCGAGGCCGTGGCCGCCTCGGGCGAGAGATCCAGAGGTGGCGAAGCGTCATCTCGAAGCGCGTGGCTGCGCACTAGCACCTTTAGCCGCTGCACACCGTCCCAGACAGGAGGAGGGGGAGGAGCCAGTGAGAGAAGGACAAACACAGACACAGAGAGAGGCACCAGAGGCACACTTTGCCCACACCTGCTGAGTGGCCCAACTGTCCGCTTTTGAAAAGCCAGCTCCACACCCTTGGATGTGTGAAGCTTGGTGCATCTCTCAATTCCTTTTTTTTTTTTTTTTTTCATGTACACTGCCTATACTGATGTAGTCTTTGTTCCTACACCTTATCTCATTTCGCAATATTGATTCTCTCCTCCAAGAGCGTGTTCTAAAGAGCGAACCGAGCGGAGTCGAGAAATTGAACTGAAGAGCTAAGTGCTTACAGGCATAATAGAACAAGCCCGCATCTGCTGTCACAGTGCGGGTGTGGGCACACACAGTGCAGCAGGGGTAGGCAAAGTGAAAGGCCTCCGAAGAGCAAGACGCCACATTCAGGCAACCCCGCAGCCTCTGCTATCTATCTACGCCGACAAAAGCTGCTACAGGAACTAAACACTACACACACCCACAAATACGCCCACTCTGCTCCGAGCTGTTTCTGGGCAGAGTCAGAGGGGTCTTGAAGAGTAACTTTGAGGACTGCATGGGATGCTACCTGAGGCACGCAGTAATACCACTGGTGAGCTAGATTCTTAGACATTTTTTCGAAATTACCAACTCATTCATCACACGTCTTTCACAGAAGTATCATTCAATCACCGGCTTCTTGCTCAACAGTCATAGATGCATGGTCTGCCAGCTGTACAAGAAAGTGAATAACACTGACAGGACTGTGGTGCTTGTCAAAACCCAGATACTATTAGATAGGGGCAGTGTGAGGCACCACTTTTCAGGAAGAAGAAAAAAAAATTACACATCGAGGGCAAGCCAGTACATCCTGACACCATATTTTCATTCATATTCATATATATTTTTTCCTCTCGCAGTGCGCGAGTGGAACAAACTTGATCCAATAATTGCACAACAAAGCTTGCCTGAAAAGTTTACCCAGCTTGTAGAAGAAGCGCTATTGTGGCCAAACGCAGAGTAAAACTATTGTATGATATCTGTGTTATTATTACATTGATCATTTTGCTTTCATTGTTTGGTGCTGCATTACTTGCATGTATTTTATGATCCTAATTTTACAAATTGTGTACTTACCATTGTTATTTATGTATTTTGAAACACAGTAAGTTTTCTGAGTTGCCTCTTGAATTCCTTGTACATATCCTTTGACATGTCCTGTATTAATGTAACCAGTCGATTGTGCCGCTCTCTCTGGTATAATTCTTTGTTAATAATACTGTAAAATTGTTTTTCTGTACCCACCCCTGTTACAATCCCTCTGGGGACTGACAGTATGTTTAAATAAATAAAATAAAAAAATATATTATTTCATTAATATTTTCATTTTCTCCATTGCTCCACGTAGCACACGAACTTTCCCATCCCAAAATTGCCCTGCCCATGGTGCAGAAAAGGAAACAAGCAGAGTCCCCAATGGGCACTTCGACATTTGCACTTTCTATTCTGTATTAGCTCTCTTCTTGGTCAAATCTGCATACTTGACATTCTTGAACAGTAGCAACCTACTGATACAGACTCAATTCAGAGTCCCTTTAACCTTGCCTGCTGAATCACAGAACTCAAGTCCCTCCAGCATATTATCAGGGGAATAGAAACTAAAGTCTATTCGGCAAGCTAAGCCTTTCTGCCCACTTTAAAGAGCCCAAGAAGTTCACTCTAGTACCCCATATGCACAAGAACAGGCGTTACAGCACACTTACAAGGCAGCCTAGCTCTGACTACTCCACTGAATCTAGGTGTGATAAACAGATTGCTCAGGGAGCGGCAACACTTACCAAAGCTAAACATGTAATATATACAAAAGCTCTATTTATGGGTCCCTGCTAGGATTCTGGTTCAACTTTTGTTCAATCACCCCCATTCAAGAGCAAAGAAAGCATGGGCACTAGCAAGGACGCAGGGAGAAAAGAAAGTGAGAGAGAAAGGACAGGAATAAAAGACTAGCAAAACCAGGCTGCTAAGTGCAGCAAGCCACAGAATGAGTGTGCAAGCCCCAAAGGTGCAACGCATTGTTCCTCCCATCTGTGTGGCCGAAGCCAAGCTCAAGACACGAGATAGGCAATTCTGTCCAGTAGTGCACCATAACTGATGGGGCATGGGGGCTACAATCCATGCCCTGTAAATATCGCGATAAGCAGCTGGAACTACCCCTTCACACGCATTCGTATTGATTATTTCTGCTGAGGAACCATGTCTATGATCCCATAACTGAGTGATGTTTGCAAACAACTGAACCATTAAAACAGCCTTTCATGCCGTAAATAATAAAAAATTTATGCCGTAGCTGCTTAACCCGGGCACGGGATTTCCGCTAGACTCCTCACACCGTGAACGGCCAAATGCACAAAAAAAAAAGGAAGAAAGCGATAAAAAATTTTAAATTCTTTCAGCATTCCAGAAACAGCCTCTTTCCCATCCCTCACATAAGCATGTGCTGACAGTTACAGTAGCGCACTTCTCTGGAATGCGCCTTGCAACTATGTAACGAGGCTTGCAAGCTGATCCGACGAGCACTGTCGCTGTAGCAACGCTGAACAAGGTGCCCAAGCTGATCCAACCAGCTCTGTTGCTGTAATAGCGTTAAACAAAGTGCGCCATCCAGTAACAGACAGACACAAGTCGCAAACCCTCAAGTATAAAGGGTGGTTTATAGTTGTCACAGTTAAGCTTGAAAGCAAGCTAAGCAACCTCTGCCCTTGGTAAGCAGAGCTAGGCACCCCTCAAAGACCCACTGCAACAGCACCACCACCGAAGATCAGCACTCCAGCAAGCCGGCGGCAGCGACTCACCTGCGCCGAGGCTCGGCTGGGTGCGTCCCCTGGCTGGGCCTCCTCTTCGGTGGTGCCCACTTCCAGGCGGATGGTGACAGGCGCCTGCTCGTCGGCCACTTCCACTTCGCTCTGCTTGGAGAGCCGCACGGGGGGCTGGACGCCTCCCCGGGGGGGTGGGCCGCAGGGGGGAGGAGCTGGGGGCGGGGACGACCCATTGGTCCCACGCCCCCCTTCCATGGGGCACCCCCCAGTTTGGACCACTATGCTTGGAACTGCAGCAGGCAGAACAGCGCCGCAGGCCAAGAGAACGAGAGTCAACCTCGCGAAATAGCACGGTCACACCCTTTCTTTGTCAGGGTGGCCAAAGGGCTCGAACAATACACAGGGTGATGAGAACGTATACTTGTGGGCCAATTGGTTATGCACAAGCTCACTAGGTCACTAGGTTTGATTAGACTGTCCCTACCAATGGAGCGCTTAGGGTACAAGCCATGCTGAACAAGACTCCAGCCTCCCAGTAACATCCAGTGCCAAGTCCCCACTGCACCAACAATTCCCAAACTAACCACCCTAGGCAATTTTAGGTTTCCCCAAGGACACTCCCATACATTTAGTATTTAGGCATTACAATAGGTACAGCCTTTGTCAAAAGTCACCAGGCCACAGGGACAGCATTTGGGCAGTCTAGTCGGGCACTTGAAGCATCTCTGAAGCTCAAAAAGTCTAGAGGGGTAAGGGAGGGGTCTTCCTCCCCTCCACAGACTAGGAACTTCGTATGTGGCGCAACCCCTGAATAAAGCACAGCTCAAAAGCCCTGAGTGCATATGTTACTACTGCCAGTAACCAGAAGAGGTCACTGCTGTAGACTTCAGAACCACCATACTGAAGGGCAACACTGAAGTATACTACAATGAATGAAGTACTAAAATGAAGTGCTCGCATTGTGTCTTTCTCCCACCTTGGTTGTCGTTTTTGGCGCTAACTACATCATGAATACAATGAACGCAATTTCTGTGGCACGTTCTGAGCAGCAACTGACAAAACTTCTGCCAATGAAAAGAAAAAAAAACAAGGCAAAAGCTTGCAAGAAGACACCGATACAGCAACACTTTAACATGACAACTGTCAAGTGGCTGAAGGCAGAGTTATAGGGGGTGGCAAAACACTGTAGCCGATATGCTCCCTTCACATCAACTACGTTACACTATTGAAACTCGCTACTAAACTGCAGGTGTCGCTGGGCTCGGTCAATAAGGAACCCCCAAAGTCCAGGCAACCTGACATGCAAACGCCTGTGGGAAAATGAAAACGTAATCTGTAGTCAGATACAACTCGCGAAGGCAACTGCAAATATCCCTCTCAAAGGAAGCTCTCCAGCCATTAGTGTCAAACGGTCATTGTGACGTAGCAGTTAATTCTCTAGGGTGAAATCGCAGGAGACTAGCAGGTGCCTCGTGAAATGAGATTAACCACGTCACGACAATCAGTAAATCCCATTAGCTAGAAGGCCTCCTTCGGGCATTCGCCGCTGGATTCTCGACTTGTATCCGACTATAGTGTATCCAATGTGCCCCCATAAAGCACAACAATGCAGCCATGTACACATGCCAATGCTGCTCTCTTTCACAGCTGTTCCAACACCTCAATGGAGACAAAAACAAGCAATCCCAGAAATCATTAACTGGCAGCATAACTATAATTCTGCCAATATAAAAATCTGCAACCAATCACAAAAATTCACCGATGATTAGGATACCCCCTAATGCGAAATTTGGGGACAGCTTTTTAGGTGCTTTGATTCTGCAATATACTAAGGCATGAAAAATGGGCTTCTGCTATGGCGGCGTGAATGGCAAGGTCCTTTCGAAGGCGGAGCATAGCCTCTGCTTTGGCACCACTCCAGGGTCCTCTTGGAGGTGGCGATGAGCTTCTACTTCGGCAGCACACAACTCTTGATTGCTACAAAGCGCTTCCACCGGTTGTGTCGCTCACTGTTCAGAAAGAACTGCAGAGTCTATTTTCTATAATGATTATATAGGTAAACAGTAGGGGTGTGCGAATACCAAATTTTTTGAATACGAATACTTGGTTCCGAATATCGAATCGAATATCGAATAATCAAGGACAGATGCACTGAACCACTACAAAACATTATTTGAGCACCCAAGAACATAACCGTTCAACTATCAGTGATGAAATGAACACAAAAGGTGTGCGTGGCTGCACAAAAAGTATCGAAGTCTCGAACATTATTCTTAGAAGAGTGGAAATATCAGAGAAGATGGCTAGTACACAGCATTGATTAAGGCTAGCTTGCCATCAGCACAAAAGCGCGTTGCTGGGATGAACATAAAAGGTTGTCGTGAAGGAAAATGGGCTGCTCGGCATGGTCAGGCAGAAGTAGTTCCCTTCTAGCTGAAACGACTTCTCCAGCCATAGAAAATGCCCTCCGACGTGGCACTGCACTGGCACGTATTGCGGGGTATTTCGTGCACAGCTTTGACTATACCAGCTTCGCAGGTATAGCCACAAAGAAGCTCACCAGCACAGTTAGCTACTGCATGGCCCAACGTTACGCATTGCTCTGGGCGCCACGATGTTGTTATGTCTCTGTCGATAGGACTTGCGCACCGAAGTGAACGCCGGTGCTCGTAATAGGATATTCGGCTAGATACGAATAATCGCGTCGGGTCGAATATTCGAATCAACACGAATATATGAGTTTCGAATCGAATACGAATACTAAAAATATCATATTCGAATTATATTCAAAAACTTCGAATATTCGCACACCCCTAGTAAACAGTTTATATTAGGAAAAGGATGCTACAAATGGAGTGGCTGGCGCGGACAACCTGTCTCGTGCGGCACATTTCGCAGTAACTGCCACAAATGGAGTAGAACGCGGCGCGACTGCCTTGTTAATTGACGGATCATGGGCATGTTGCACAGCAGCATATTGCACTATGGCGCACTAAGGCCTGTACCACTCTGGCATGATCTCTGAGCAAGCGGCAGCACTCTACGTGGCCATGCGGCACGCATGTGTTTGTGTCATGTTCGGCGCCCGGTTATGCCAACGCCAAGGAATGACGCTTGACCCATGAAAGGGTCTCAAGAGCTGCGCTCTAAAATTATTTTTTCACATTTGAATTTTTCACCAAGAATGCATATTCACAGAATGAAAACACAGCAAACTGCACTTCTCCATTTCATTTCTGTACATAGGTGAAATGCTTATTGAATGTTTTGTCCTTAATAATTAACTATGTGCCCCACTGTATATGTGTGATGGCAGCTGGTTGGGACCTCTCGATCACGCGAAGCTCGAACCCACAATGGTTGATGGCCTGTACCGATTGTAGTAACTCGGCCACGCAACAAGGTCAAGTGCAGCCCAAAGCTACAGCATTGGTTTTCCGTGTTTACACATAAGAGCCATCGATCTATGGGGTTGCGCTGAAATAGCGCGGTGGCTTGCAGATCGATACAAGGCAATGAATTTGGTTGAGCGCAGCGATCTGCCATGAACCATGGATTTCGTAAATATCACACCTACTCATTCATAATTCGTGGCTAGCAACAAGTGCCAGACTCGGAGGGTTTGAGATAGTGGCTTGACAAAACCATACGAGACCTGCTATCCCTACACGCATTCCCCCACATTAACATGCAAAGGGCAGGCATGCAGGAGAATAGTTTGTAGCAATGCTCGCTTCATTATTGAAACCTGTCTCATCGTTTCACGGACTTATAACAACACATTGTTTGAGAAAATCAGATGCGAAGTTCTATGGTGAACAAGGGGCATCACATAACGGCCTCGCTGAAAGCCACAGAGTAATAAACTCAATCGCTGCAAATTATGTCTTCAATTATGGAGTCGTGTACGTTCACACAGTGCTGTTCACTTGCTGCTCCTGTATGTGCCCTGAGTCGTGCTGCCTCAAATCCCAGCCCGGAAGTCTGCTTTCAACAGATGGCACTACAGCAACTCCCCACACCCCTCAGTCCACACTGTGCCTTGATAAGGCAAACTTAAGTTCTAGTACAACACAGATGCACTCATTCTATTCTTGTTTACACTATGGGCGAACTGTAGAAAACAAGATGGTGCTTGAAAAGATGAAACAGACAGCACCATCTTTTTCACATGTATACAATTAAAAAGGATCTGAAATCACTCCCAGGAACAGCCATGCTGTTACGGTAAGGCTAAAACAAGCTTACGCATTCAGGACTAAAATGATCAATTGCTAAAATGCAAAAGTCCCCACAAACGGAATTATCAGTAACAGTGGACTCGCTGACACTTAGTGACACCATCGTTTCCCAAAAATAGAGAAGTGGGCAGACAGCAGTGAGACATTTTAAAAGCCAACTGACAACCGTATCACAGCATGGACCCCAGATTCAAAACAGAACAGAACTCTCACCTCGTTAAAGGGGCCCCAAAACACTTTCTAAACAAACATTGTTATCAATTCCTTCCAACCATTAAATTATGTGCCGATGAAACTAAGATGCTCTACATACAGCAGAAGATTTGCAACTTCACTCTCGAAAAAATTCTTGCCATTTTCTCTACCGTTGCACATCCCAACCCTTTTTTCCTGCCTGCTATGTCATCACATTCACTGCTATGAGACCATTGCAGAGATAGATGCATTCATCAGCACTACAACGGTAGACGCCAATGGCAGCAAAGTGGCGAAGAAAGTAAGCTGAGTGCGGCTCATGAGTTGCAGACCTAAGCCAGCAAGAGTCGGACAGCATCACATTTTCTCCAATAGCAGCAGAAATCACAAGGAGAGAGAGAAAGCCTTGGTGGTGCTGAGGGGCACTTCTTTATTGCCGATGACTCCAATGACACAGAGTGCTTTCGAAGAACTCTCGCAGTAAGTAGTCCCCTAAGGAGCTGCAATTCATACTTCATATAAAGCTGACTCGCGCTAATACTGAACTCCCAAAGAGGACCAAGACCTCATTCAGATTATGCAGTTTGTAATACACCTGATGTTGATAGGAGCGAGGCATCAGTTCGGATAAACTAGAAGTTCAGATTAGACCAGTTCCAAGTCAATGCGATTGCACTGTACTATTGCGATCAAAAGTTTGCGGCACGCGAGTGTGCGGACAAGATATTATTTCTTCATATTCATGCAATCCAGTCTCCTGAAATGCGTCGTAGTATGAAGGCACAAGCACGCTCTATCTACTGGCAGCAATACCATGCGAATGGGTCACGAGGTGGAGCTGCAATGAAATTTTGTCCGAGAACATGCATCCCATAATATTTTGATCGCGACAGTACATATCTGGCAACTTTCATAAAATTCGAAAGAGCGAAGGTGGCACTCACTTTCAGACTTGGCCATAGATTCCCTGCTGTAAGAATCCAGGCTGCCTCAGTGAAGAGCAGCCACAGCAGGCAGCTCCTGAACGGAGAGAGACGGAAATTCACTCTTTGAAAACCGCACTCCACCATTAGTGAATTGTGTTCATAACTGCCCTCCTCCCAGAGTGCCATGGACACGAACAAAAAGGAACAGACCAGTCTAAGCGCACAAGGCTCCGGTGTCAAAACCCTGGCACTGCTCGTGTAACTTTCAGCCCGTCCTTCTAGTCTCCGACAGTACGCTGTTCCCCATTGTTGCAGTGCGACGAGGCTTGAAGTAAAAACCGTCCCCAGTACAGGATGCTGCCCCAGACAACCCCAGCACCGTTTTCAGTAGTGACGCATTCAAGTCCCTCACAGAGTTACAATGTCACAAGGAGGACAGCTCCGCCTGTTGCCGCAGGCTGCAGTCACGCATTCTCGGTGGTGCCATTTAAGGTGGAGCCCCACTGTTTCGTAACAGCAAAGACCAGCCACTGTGCAATTCTTTCCTTTCGGGGTCAGCAAGGTATTCCTCTCTGCAGCTGGACAAACTCTGGCACTCCTGTGGTCAGAAGTTGCATCTACACGACAGTGTGAAACTGAGCCATTCAGCTGTACTTCTATTTTGGGGCTAAAAATTCGATCCTCTATTAGCAGTCACTGGGACTGCCTTAAAAGCAATGCTTTACCCCACCAATCAATAACCCTTGCCCTTGATCACACGAAGATCAAGTATCATTGCAGGTAGATAAGTGCGACACAGTAAGCACCATTTCTCTTTCAAGACCAAGAACTACTACAATAAGACGCCGTCAAGTTACAATCCTGATTTTCAGTTACACTCCAATCATGTGTGCGTAAATTTTCTCGTGACGCAACGCCTCAAGGTGAGATCAGCTCTTTGCAGTTATGACTGATGTCAGTGCTAGCATGGCTCCCATGAAAGTTTTATTTGTAGGCACCATCATATGCACCAACCACTGCGGCAGAAGCTTCGAGAAACATATAGACTAAAATAGCTGATAAATAGTAAAGCGCCACCAATGAGTGTTTTGACGGTCACGGTCAGTAGCCTCAATGTGACAGGAAAAAAGTATTTAAAACCTTGTGAAAAATGGTAGGAAATTCTCATTTTTGCACTACTCAGTTGACTGTGTTCCAAAGAGAGAGGTTAAAGGGATACCGAGCTCAAGTTTATTTAATTTTTTGTTCTTAGTAAGAACAAAAATTCTATGGTTTTTTCTTGCTCTGTTTGTGCTTGTCTGGCAGCAAAAGGCAAATAAATCCCTTACGGTGGCGTGGTTCAGGTGTCCGCTGATATAAGTGAGACAGATACTGCGCCATTTCCTTTCCTCAAAAACCAATTTTAGAGAAATCTGCATTTAAATATTTTCTTCCCAATCAAATCAAACTCGGGACATATACAAAGAAAAAGACCGTGTGGTAATCATTTTGAAGTGAATGGAGGTGTAGCCTAGCCTCTGCGATCCCAGCCAAAAACCTGTTGACGCACCACAATTTACTTACAAAATCGGCCCGTGATGGCAACACCTTTATACCATTTTCTAGCTTTTTCTACATTATACAAGCTCGGTTTGCGGTGAAAAATAGTGCATGTCATAAGAATGCAATAACCTATCAATCCAGGCGAGCTTCAATTGGTCTTCACTGTCTCTTCAATGTGTCGCAGGGCTGACATGGTTTTGGTCACAATACACAATGGAGGCAAATGCGAGAGCGAAACTGAGGCTTTTCGCTGCAGTCTTCCCCTTTAAAAAGTCAACATTTCAGGCAGGAAGAAATGGAGAGGTAGCTCTCGAAGTGTAATCGACCAGTCCGCCTAGACAATGTTTACACAACCAGGGTCCCTTCATCAAACAAGTGAAGACACAGCCAAGCTATGAACATCTCAAGATATAAAACAGTTCCTTGCTTGATGCTGCTCCCTCTCTTCAGCCTTTGCCATAACCATCCCTCCAACATGACCAGCAATTGCAGGCCTTCAAGCACGTTCAAGAGCACTTCAGAAGCCCAAATCACACAGGTACTCAAATTCACGTTCTTTCTTTCCTCCTAGCTTTCTTTTTCCCTCTCCTCTTCTTGCAGCACTATGAATTTCCTCTTCAAACTGCTATAGTTCCACCGAAATATCCAAACCCGTCCGAAAGCTGCTCTTACAGAAAGCACAGAAAGCCTGTTTACAGGGGAATGTCTACTTCATTAAGAACTCAGGGGCACCATTCGGTAGCACGGCACCAAATTATGCAGTAGGCTCCAGAACTAGATAAAAGGACCACAAGGCAAAATTAGCTGGGAAGTACATTCAGTAGATGAGCATTTGAGTAAGTTTGGTGCCAGCCAACCTTGCACTCAATAATCAACCTGAATTATAATTTCAGCCACGGCACTCTACAGCTCAACAATTTATCAGCTGACGTTGCCTACAATCTGAACAATAATTTCAGCCATAGCATGTTGTCTAAGGAACGCCTCAACACACACAGGAAAACTAAGTCTCGTCTCGATGACAGGAAACGCCGGGCTAACATTGGTGGCAGTGGTGGAGGTGATAATGATAATAATACAATGCACCACAGTATAATTCCGTTCTGTCGACAGCTCAGTACGTCAACTTCCGGTTTTGCCTCCCAGTCCATCTCACAACTTTTTAAACAGCAATTAAGGCTTAAAACCATCTGTGAATATAATCTGAAAGGTAACATGCACCCAGGGGAAATGGTAAATGATCTGAAAGCTTTTAATTAGTGGTAACGACAAAAATGAAAAAAATTCAATTGTATCACACAATTGATGGGAATAAGCACTTTTAGCTGCACTATAATCAATTATTGCAAAATTGTCCCCATTTGTTGCTAGGCGGTGCTGCTTAAAGGCCAACTCTGACTTTTTTTTTTTTGAATATTTAAAACAAAGTTGATCATCGCATCCCATTCATCAGGGTTCCCTCGTTCTGGTACAAAAAACTATGTTTCAAAATACCGAGTAGAAGTATTTAATAAAAGCAACAACCTCATTAGGTCAGCAGCTGAGCACCATAACCACTGAGCCACCGCGGCGGCTCAGTGGTTATGGTGCTCGGCTGCTGACCCAAAAGACGCGGGTTCGATACCGGCCACGGCGGCTAGAATTTCTTTGAAGGAGAAATTCTAGAGGCCCATGTACTGTGCGATGTCAGTGCACGTTAAAGAACCCCAGGTGGTCGAAATTTCCGGAGCCCTTCACTACGGCGTCTCTCACATAGCCCGAGTTGCTTTGGGACGTTAAACCCCATAAACCAAACCAAACCTAATGAGGTAGATAAAATGGTGGAGTTGGCCTTCAACCAGACGTGGGTCAGTGCCATTGAGAGAAACGGAATTGCATCACCGAGCCAGTTAGCCCGGTTGTCTTTAAAGCCAGCTCCATCCCCGCTAGCCACCTAGCTGCCCCCATGTACGGCACTAGCGGGAGCCTTACCGCAAGCCCAGTGGCCCAACTTCGGGGGAGGTCTTTGGTGGCCGGCTGCTCCATCTGGTGGCTCACCTGGGCAGCAGCGGCACTCAGGCGGGGCCCGGGCATCTCACGCATGCTTCTCATGCGGCCACACGATGGGGCTCCAGAGGCCCCAGCTCAGATCTGCAAGGCAGCCCCCCAACACCAAACGGGCAACACCTTCACACTTGTCCCCTGCTTGCTGTTCTCTCCGTCACAGCTCACAAGGAGTGCATTCAGTCATTCCATTCAAGCCTGACAGCAAAGCCCTCACCGGTTGGAACTGACCACACCAGTATGAGGTGGATTGTAAGAAACAATTACTTGTGACAATTCCACACAGACATCCACACACCTGTCTAGATCATAACACATGCTAGGGTGCGTTGTGATCTGCCAATTCCTTTCGGAATCAGTATAGCTTTCTGAAACACAGGTAAACCACGTTCCATACAGAAGTGCATTCATGGTAAAATGTTTCAAGTATTATGTCGTTTGTTAATGACGCCAGCACAATCGACAGTGGTCTCCTCACACGCTGTAGACAAGTGCATGGTGCACTGCACACATGAAATGTGGTTACTGTGTAAAAAAACCACCTCTTCTGAAAAAAATTTAAACACATCAAGAGCGCGAGTTGCCATACCTCGAATTCCATAAGTGGTCTCGCAATGAATTGACTATGGTTTCACAGTGCCCTTCTAGATATGTCTGGCATTATTCAACAAGACTGAAACAATGTTACGGAAAACCTTCAGATGCTAACTGCACACTGCGAGCGAACATGTCCAGTCAACACAGTATAAGCAAGCCAGCAGATGCAGTTGTTATAGTCAGTGTACATGCCACGCGTTCCCGACCAGAAAGTCCAACTCTTCTTGCCCCTACCCTGTAACGGTGTCACTGTATTCAGAAACATCTGCTTGTGTTGGAATGCACATATCCTGCTTGTGCTTGCTGTCATGTCAGTCCCAGCCCTCCCTTGACATGGCAGCCAAACAATGTGGGCAAAGAAGCGAAATGTGAACCCATTCCACAGCGAATAAAACATCACAAGTACCACAGAAGTGGCAGTAAGAAAAAAAAAGGAAGCTAATAAACGGCACATAAATGTGGCCACAGTGGGTAGCACATCACTCCCAGCCCAGCCAGGAATGATTCAAACTGGTACAGTATAGATAATATAGGTGGCGCTTCTCAAGAGATACATTTTCTTTACAGTTACACTCTACTATTTAAGTGGTATGTCAAGCATTAAGAAATATATAAGCATGGTTCGTGTCCGACAGATCCCAAAAACAGCCAAAGGGTCAAAGCCTACAAGCCAACATCGCCGTGATGACAGGCAACTGGAAGTACCTGCTACTGTCACAAATAAATGACAACTCATACTTGCCTCGGAGGCAAATCTACAGTGAGAACATAACCAGTCATCCGAGGCCTCCCAACTCGGACCAACCCTGCTCCAAATAATGCATGCCGCTCTCATTCAACTATCATTAGATAGTTAAGCCTTAAGAATGAGTAAAACTATGACGCAACATTCTTCTCAAGCTCTTCCCCTTCCAATGGCACTGTGCATGAACAAAGGCCCCCTTTTTTTGTAGGTGTGCACAGCGAGTCATTTTCCACCACAGTTAATTAGTGTAGTGTAAAGCCGCTTTCTCTATGGGCAAATCCTCAAAACAGGCTGACGTGATGAGAAGTTATCAGGGTTTTAACTCATGAATGCAGCACTCAGGAAAAGATGACTTTTAGGTCGAGAACACTAGCAGTCTTAAATGCACCATGGCAACCTACCTGCTACCAGGTGTGGCAACCCTCACAAGTGCTGCCACTGGAGCTTCACTACACAGCTCAGCACCAAACCCAGCGGCCTAGGCAGCTCTGGATGCAATAGCACATCCAATTAAGGAAAAAGTAATGCCTACACAGAAGACATTTAGCTTGGCTGGGTCAACAAATGACTGACTGCATACTCCACAGAACTATCGCATGACAGAAGACTTGACATTCACTTCTTACATGAAAATAACTTACACACCTACTCACTGAATAAATTTATTCCGGGTGAGCTTAAAACAAAATGGTAATAAGAGCAGAATGCATCCCTGCTGCTTACACAATGCGGCCAAAGTAGGCAGCATGCCTGTTCCTCCATATTACCATCATTTAGGATGATTAAAGTTGAAGGGATGTTCAGGCATTGTTGCAAACAGGATAAACTAGACCACGACATGCACAGATTGTGGTAATCTCCACCTTATCTATCCAATAAACTTAACGAAAATAAAATGAGGCTGTTCACCCGCTTCCCTTCGAGACTACTGGAAGCATAGTTACTGTTTCATGCAGTAACCGGCCATTTCTACAGCTTCATGCAGCGATAACAAAGGGTCGCAGTAAGCTCTTTTCCGCCAATCCATCACTATACATCTGCTCCAAGTACACGCAGTACAGTGCTCTGCGAGCTGGATGCCTCTCTTCCTAAACGAACCGCCTCAGTTGCAAAGCGACGATGCGCACGCACGGCCGTGAACGTCGCGTATTCTTGAGGGCCTAGACAAGCTGATCTACCATGGTGACTCATAGAACGCTGCCCAGCGCAGCCTAAAATACGAAGAGTTTTTTGTGAGCGACAACTAGTTTCGTAGCTCGAAATCGCGGTGAATCGTGCGTTATGACTTGACCCATCTGAACTTTCTGATCTCCTGTTCCTATGATCCTGTAGCTGACCCTCTTTTTTTTTTTTCGACTTCTCGCAATGTACGCGTTCAGTATTCCTAACCTCCCGGCCGGCGAGTACGAAGACGGGCGATTCAATTCGAAAGCCAGGGCCTTGTGAAAGATAACTGGAAAGTATGGCAACGCTCGCTGCTACAGCCTTCGCGTGGCCACACGGCGCGAACAAAAATTACAACCGATCACAGACACCTTCATCCATTACTAAAGAGATAATTAATTTAGCTGAGGTTGTGCTAGGCACAAAACGAAGATGCGCGCCCCTCGTGGAAATACGGGCCTTGTGTTTACGCTGCCTACCTACGCTAAGCTCAGCCATGCCACCCAACTTCATTTATAAACATTTTAGCTACCTACTCCTGCGCAGGAATACGTTAGGATTCATTGCAACGAGGTTACACTGCCCAAAATTTTTACCCAGCAGCTCGGCACAGCGGCGTCCAAACTATTCGGATTAGGAACGCCGTGAATGCACGGCAGTCAACACACCCCGATGTGTCGTTTTCCAAATTTACGCCCAGTACTCGCACTTAGACAGCAGCAGAAAGATGCAGACGCGAGGACATAACGGACACCACGGGAAAGTTCCGACTGCTTCAGTGCACGGCAGGGAGGTAACAGCACTAGAATTAGAACTCGAGGTGTGTTCCGACGACTTCAAGACAGGCTAGCGTCGCTAGGCCTACCCCCATTGGCATCAATTGGATGTAGTATGAATGAAAACTCTGCAATAGAAAATAACCGGCCATTTTCCCCGGTTATACGTGCATAGAGCATCATTCACAACCCTCTCAGATGCGTACAAATTGAAAAGTGAGGCCAGGGAACTCACAAAACTGGACGCAAAATTGTGATCACAGCAGTGAAATCCTGTGCGTCCCCCGAAGTAAGGAATGATGATACCGGTGCCCGAAGACTCGTCGGCCTAGAGCGGTTGTCGATCTGAAGAGTGAAATCCAGGATTGTGAAATCGATTGCTCGTTTGGTAAGGTTGCATCTCCGCTAATAACTTATATTGCAAGTCTCTCCGTAATTTGTTTTAAACGGGCCCTGCCGAGCCGTACGTCCCACCTACGGCCATGCTGATTGCCGACGGCCAAAACCAGTGACGTCACAAAAATGCGACATGCAGCTGATGCAGCCGGAAAAAAGTGATGACGCCATTATTGCAGCGGGCGGATTTGAATTTATTATGAAGCAGAATTGAAACATCACCCCAACCCGCGCCTAAGACCTCTTCTTTGATAACGTTTACTTCCTCCTTCTCATATTTACGTGCATACGAGAAGATGATTGGCATATACCTCCTAAAGATTATAAGAAATTACTAAAATGGAATAAACGGAAGCAAAACATGGCCAAAAAAAAAAAAAGGGGGGATACATTTTTGAGTAACCCATGCGATTTTTGTGTGCCCCGTTATCCCGCGAAGAGGAAAGCAGCCTTTGTGTGGAGTAATTTTTTTTTAATCAGCACTTTTTTCACTATTGAGCCATTTGGGCTCAGCTAAGGATACCAGCACATCCAACGCCCGCAAATAGCAGTTTCGACCACCTGGGGTTCTTTAACGTGCACTGACATCGCACAGTACACGGGCCTCTAGAATTTCTCCTTCAAAGAAATTCAACCGCCGCGGCCAGGATCGAACCCACATCTTTCGGGTCAGCAGCCGAGCGCCTTAACCACTGAGCCACCGCGGCGGCTCTAAACATTGCTTTAATATAGTCGTCTAAACTTTAATTATAATGTTAGAGTTATTACTATACGATATTGCGAATATTTTTCAAATACCGGTTCTGTAGATGTTTTTTAACTAGCGCAGCACCTTGCAACCAATCAAGTCGGAAAGCTAGTTGGTGTGTCATCATTAATTAAAAGACTAGCGCATATAACTAGGACACAGACATAGAAGAAGAGCTAAACGTCAACAGAGGATTTACTGCGACAGACAGTTGATGTTACTGTCTGTCGCAGTAAATCCTCAGTTGATTTACTCTTGAGTCACTCGTCCTGTCTTTTTCTATGTCTGTGTCCTAGTTATATGCGCTAGTCTTTTCATTAATAATGGCCTTGCAACCACATCTCTTAGTACTTGCTATAGGCTTCATACACAGTCGCAGTATTTTGTTAAAAAGCTTTGGTCATTACCCATTACTCACCACCACTCATGGGACACCCCTCGGTGATGGTTAATGACTCCATGGTATACGTTCGGAGGTGAGTGAATACGAGTTGCATGTTTTGCTCTGTAGTGGAGCTCAAGTGTCGCCATCGTTGCATGGTTCGTGCAAAGCGTTGTAAGTTGTGTGCTCTCACAAGTGGCAGGCCTGCAAGCTTGTGAAGGGCTGCTACACCATTTTCGAGAATGTAACATTTAAGTTATGTTGTGTCCCCATATTGCTTTTGTGTGTGTGCGCCCCCTCCTAACGACCACTCGCATTCCCCTCCTAACGACCACTCAATCCTCCTCCTAACGACCACGACAGTTGCCCCTCGTCGCACGCTGTCACCAGATGCCCCCCCACGGTGCGCCCCGCACCCTCCTCCTGTTCTGGGAAGCCACTCCCTCCCGTGGACGCTTCTTCGCTCCCTCCTTTCTTCGGGCGGCCAGTTCGGCTCCTACCTCGGTCGACGCTGGTCGCACCCTCATCGGCTTTAAATAAACGAAGTCTAAAAGTACCGTGTGCGTCTTCGCTGCATTCAACACAGCGACGACCTCCCGTGGACGCTTCTTCGCTCCCTCCTTTCTTCGGGCGGCCAGTTCGGCTCCTACCTCGGTCGACGCTGGTCGCACCCTCATCGGCTTTAAATAAACGAAGTCTAAAAGTACCGTGTGCGTCTTCGCTGCATTCAACACAGCGACCGGACACGACAAGTTACATTTATGTTGTATACATAAATGTTACATTAATGTTAGGGAAAGGTTATTCCAATGTTCATACGTAACATTATGAAATCGTTAGAAAAAAGGACACTAAGAGCATTGAAATAATATTTGACCAAAACAAAAATGTAACATTATTGTAATGTTTCGGTGCTACCTGGGACAAGACGGCAATAGAGTTAAAGGGGCGCTTAAGACAACTACGTGCAAGTAAAGTTCAGGCTCTCTTCCTTGCACCAGGGGTGCCCCGCCAGGCCCGCCAGGGACGGTTTGTTCAACTGGAAGACTGAAGCGTTATCTTCGCACCAGGGGTGCCCCGTCAGAGACGGTCTTACGATGAGTTACGATGCAGGGATAAAGGGAGAACTTGAAGTTTTATACACAGAAATTTACATCACATACAAGTTTAGGCACTGGAGACAAATTAAGAGGCAAAAAGAAAAAACAACAAGAAGGGTGGAACTGGCTAACACTAGGGGAGGCCCCTACTCGGCATAGCCGAAGATGCATTACATCTGACCGTAGCCCAGAACCCTTTTTCCGGCTCCGGGGCCCGGTTTTAAAGACCTAAAGGCCCGGCCCACATTTGGTAGCTTCCAGTCACTCTTAACATGATTTGTTCATCAAGGGCATGGCCAGCCCTACAGCTTCCGTAAGGTAAAACATTCTCTCCACCTCAAAATAACAGGAAAAACAAATACACAGTCGTGCCAGCACATGCAAAGGTAAAAAATTCTCTCCCTCGCAAAAGTAAAAGAAAAAGCAAATGCAAACACACAGTCGTGCCAGCACGTGCGATCGGTTTTTCCGATGACCCTCGACCTTGGCGTCGTCCCGGAATTGGGGATTATCGGGCTTAAACGGGTAGTTACGTACCGCTGTAACTGCCACTGTGAGCTCGGACCCGCGTTCCTAGGTGACTTAGCTTTCCCAAGGCTGTTAGCTATCAGACGCCTCACAGACACCCGGTCAGTCGCGTCACCCAACTCAGGTCTTCTGTCACAGACCAGTGGAATGTTTCTGGTCAGGAATTCTCTCGGGGCTCAGCCATCGGTGAACGAAGCCGACACTGGAATTCCAGGAGTGGTATGTTCTAGAGCGGTGGTACGGGTGCGCTGTTTTTTTTTTTAAAGTGGAGAATGCAGGCATAGCCGACTCGACGACGCCTGTCACGGAAGACTGACCTTTTGCGTTCCCTCCTGCTCTCCCGCGCGGCGCTCTGAGGGAGCTGAGCGGGTTCATGCGTCCCCTCTGCCCCGTCGTCACCGCGTTGACAAAAGCGCCCCGATGATGAGGGAGAGGGAAGTATGCTATCTGCCGGCCCGTCCAGGTTGCACAGGGCGGTTGGGACAGTCGGGAGGAAATAGGCAGTTGAAGAGGTTGGGGGGTGTGTTTGCGGGCGTAGAGGGCCGAGTTACCGCGCCGAGGCACGCGTTCCATCGCACAAGGCCCGCCGCCGTCGAGCCATCGTCGCATCCACAACCACCCGAATCAGAGTCATCGCCGCTGCCCCCGTATGTGAATTGTCCGTCGGACTTTCTGTTCTTTTTCTCATTTAACTTTTTGTATATTACTTCTTTTCATGCCCTGTACGCCTTCTTGTTCTCTGTAGTTGGATTTGTGTGTTCTTAGTATTGTTCTCTCTTGCTTGTCGCGTTTTGTATAGTTTTTCGGCTACTCCTCTGTTTGTTTTTACCTGTTTTTGTGTTTCCCTGCATGCGATTAAATATTTGTTTTAAACCCGCAACCCCTTGAGTTCCTTTGGAGTACTGACGCACCGACACACGTGCACCACGCATGGGCTGACCGACCTCAAAAAAATAAATGCTGTACAACGCTCGCTTTTAGGCCACAGGAGAGCGTAAAGCGGCCCCTGTGCCTCAGCGGCTTGCACCAGGCAGCCGGTTGACGGGCGATAGTTGTGACATCTTCGCTTTTCCCGGCTAGCCGCGCTGTCGCCGGCTATTCGTCATTTTTATTGCCCCCCTCGTCAACAGCGCCTGACAACGTTCCGTCCGGCAGTGGTTAAACTTCAGAAGGTCAGCAGACCTTTCGAACCAGACGTTCGTCGCGAGTTTGTGTGTGTCGCATCAGATGCCCGTCAAGACGAGAGGGACGATCGGCGTGGGGAGGCTCTCACCGCTCCCCGGATAACCGGCGCGAATCGGCCCCAAAGGGCGATGGACACCCGCCCGGCCCGGTGCCTTCGCGCCGAGGGAGGGGAGGGGGTTCCATTGAAGACGGCAGCGGCCGGGTGCTGAGAGAGAATTAGCGGTACTAATGACCCCGCACGCACTACCGATCCCTTACAGTTCAGTTATTACACTCAGAAAAAATTGTTTTTTTTTGTTCTTTGTGGGTATTTTTATGCTTTTCTGAGAGCAATGGACGCATTTATCGCGAGAAAACCGGATTTAAAAATCCTTCCCGCCAGTCGATTCAAACCTCACATTGCCAGAAGTTCTGGATAAGAGCATTTTTCACCGGGAAGTTGTTAATGAACGGGAAGTTGCTAATGAACTCAATTTTTCGCATATCGTGAGATTACACCATAACAGTCGATCAACAGATCTGCAGATACCTCCTCGGAACGCATGCACAGTTTCAGCGATTTATTGTCAAAAACGCGCCCATTGGTTCACATTGGCAGTCTTGAATGCTCGGTGCGGGCGCAGGACTAACTTTAAAGCAATATTTTGCTAAGAATCGAAAAATTCGACAATTCCAAATATGTTCATAACAGTATCTTACAATATAATCTTTCTGGCCGACCTCTTTGCCTTCGTTTCATTAAATCTGTCTGTCCGTCCGCCTGTCTGTCTGTCTGTCTGTCTGTCCACAATTGCCTCAAAATTAAAAACTTTAAGTGATGTCCAAGAAAAACGAAAATGGCGGGCTGTCACCTTTTAAAGTGGATGGTGGTGTAGCTCTGTGATCCGCGAGGAAAAATCGATATCGACGCACGCATTTGCGAAATCCGCCGCTCGACACCTTTCGTTTTTCGGTCTTCTAAAGCGTATAAAAGCTCCGTTTCCCGTGAGAGATGTCTCGAAGGCGGTACTTTATCGAGAAAGCTCAATTTCTACTTTGCTGATTTGTACCTGAGAGTCCTCAGCAGTGGCCGCGGATCGCACTATGCTAAACAAGCAACTTTAGCATACATACCGTGTGCCGTGTTAACTAACTGAAGTGCCGGCAGCCCACGCGCCATCAGTGCGCATGCGCAGATCACCTTAGAGGGCACCAGATGGCGCCAGGTACCCGGCAACCGCGCGGAAGCATGCCGCATCGGAACCAATCAGCACGCGAGCACTGGTGGTGGGCGGGCGCCCGCTACTCCAGTAACGGTAACGGTAACACACTATTGTCCCCTCCCCCCCCCCCCCACCTTCCCCTCTTCTTTTCCCTGGTCCCCAAGAGTGATGCCACTGACTGGCCTCTCTCTGGTCTCTCTGGATACTGGTTGGGACCAGTAACCCCTCCCCAGAATATTTCGTAGTTTCACCACCACACACTTTTGGCGTCTCCCACGAGGCGTGGTCGCAGCGTAATCACCCTCCCCACCCCTCACTCTCATCCGCACCTGCTCTGTGAGAAGCTGCACGGTAACGGTCGGACCGCAAACGCAAGTTCTCTGCACCGTATCTAGTTTGGTAAGCAAAAGTCTGGGTACCCACGACTTCGCCACCTTTTTATGCGGCGATTTTGTGCGCTTCGAAAATCTCTCTCGCCAGTCTGTCTCGTGATCTCCCCGCGAACTTTGCTTTTTTGCGGTATTCTACACATTTCCGCTTGTGTCGAAGTGAGCAGTCATCAGCTCTCTTACTTTTTCTTCCTTTCGCTTTCCCTCATAACCTTTTGAGATGAAAAAAGATGAAGTTGCGAGCACCCCGCCCATAATGCTTACGAAGCAATCTGTAATGTTTTTGAACACGATATTCTTGAAGGATTTGACTGCCTTCCAAACTTTAAATGGGTCAGTTGCGGTTTCCCTGCATGTACGAGTATAAAATACCAGTTTTCTGATCAAGGATAAGCGGCAAGTATCGCCACTTGCCCAAAGAGTTACTGTTTAAGTACCTAGAGTTGTGCGTAGATGTGCTGAGTTGCCGCAGAAAGGCAGTTCCTAACACGCTTTTCGCATGGAGAAATCTCGCCGTCGCTTTGTTTCCTTCTCTGGCTCGAAACATAGTCTCCAAACCCTCGCAATGTCTGACCCTCTGAAACAGTGTTCGTTGCCCAAGCAAAGCAAAATTTGCGAAATCCCTCGATACTCCTCTGTCCAAGAGGTGCGAACTCTCGGGATCGGAGACGATTAAACATATTTCTTAGCTAGTCAGGTTGTAGGTTAGCTCAGCAAATTCAAGTTCCAAAGCTAGAAGTAAGGTACTGCGATTCCGGCTAAATCTGAAAATATCCGAAAGCATAATGATACTGCCATGCTGTGGCTGAGGTAGTTTGAGACCGCGCTTCATAATAAAAGACTGCGAGCGCAGTGGACTACATGTGTTGGTCGTACTGGTACCGGGGCGAATCGGAATCGCCTCGAACGTTCGAGACTTACGAGCTATTGTTTGCGCGTGTTGAGCAAGAAAATGACATTGTTCCCCGCCTTGCATCGTACTTCTTGCGATATCACGCCTTTTTAAGAGAATTTATTGTTTACCAAAAAATCTGCGATGTAGGGGAAGTTGCTTAGCGGACACCGCTGTATACCTATTGCATGTGCTTGACTGACCCGTGTTTTCAGGCGCACTCAATCTGGCTAGCTCTGTTTAGGCCAATGGGCACACTAAAAAAGCGTTTTCGCCTGATTATATGTACGATATGTATGGAGACCTGCCTGACCTCACAAATGTCATACTTCTATAATTAAGTAGCTGCACAGATGCATCCGCGTAGGTTAATTAAATCATATTTCGGTTTTGGCCGCGCACGTTACATGCATCTGATGGGACAAGGACTTGTCTTGATAACTTCTACGCACCTTTATTGAAAATATCCACCGTCACAGACGAAGACGACGCAGATGATACTTAGTAATCAGCGAGCGTAAAAATATTCCGAAAATCAGTGATTGCGGGTTGCACGGGCTCACCCGAAAAGCCGGGCCCAGACCGGGGTCAAAAAATTGGCAGTGGTTTAGCTCTGGTTAAACCTGGAGGATTGCGAAAGCAACGAAGAGAGAGAGGGGCGATGGAGAGCACGCGGCAGCGGCGGCGGCTCCGGCACGCTAGCTCTGCGCCGCTACTGCGCATGCGCAACTGGTGAGCGCGGCGGCGGCACCTCTGAGTCACCCGCTCAGCGACGGTGGCGGCGCGCCAGCTGTGCGCTGTGTGACGTCACTGCTGCTCGCGCATGCACAGTATGGCCTTTCGTCAGCTCCGCGAAATGGCTCGGCGACTCGCGTAGTGTTGCTTTCGCAACAAAATGCGGAGTTTTGCCGGTTACGGACCGTGCTTAAGGCCACAGGCCCATACCGAGATCGGGCCGGTACGCAGACGGACCTTTGTCGGGCGTTTTGGTGCCTCATTGCCGTTTCAAGTCAGTTATAAGGGAATTCTAGCGACAAAGCTATAGCGACCATGCGTATATGAAAGAGGGCCAATAATCGCTGCGAATATAATGTTTCTTTCTTTTTTTGAGTGCTCCGATTCTGCTGGTTGCCTGTTCTAGCTGCACAGGGAGAAGTGCAAACACAATCTTAAAGTTTCCAGTTCTCTTGCTCAGAATGTTTCAGGAAATGAAGTAATCTTGGCGCTAAAAAAAAGGTCGCGGAGGTTTTTCGTTAATACCGAAGATGAGAGAGCGTTTACACCATGGAGGAAACAGTGTTGGTCAAATGTTTAGGGGAATCCCCCAAGGGGGAGTAAATTTGAAATAAGGGAGCAATTACTCATTGACATCCACCCGAGCGCAGCCAACGGCTACAAAGGAAAGCTATAGTACAGCTTTCTCAGAAACTTCGTAGTTAAAGAAAAATTCGTCCTGGTCCGGGGTTCGAACCCGGAACCACCGCTTCACCGGAGCAGTCGCTCTACCAACTGAGCTAACCGGGACGGCAAGCTTATGGTAGGGCGAGAGCGAATTGATCAGTAACTCGAAGTTTCTGAGAAAGCTGTATAGCTTTCCTTTGTAGCCGTACGGCTGCGCTTGGGTGGATGCCAATGAGTAATTACTCCCTTATTACCATGGAGGAAAGAAAGCTCAGGAGAAGCCCTCGCTGTCGAGCTGCACGCCGAAAAGTGTGTCGGAAGTGACGCGCTTTCGCAAGTACTACTAGGAGACTTTGGCCGACGGCGCAGCCAATGGTAATGCGGGGCGCAGTGTCGTCGTCTTCTACATTGACTGTGCAACTTGCACCGCCGCGCTTGCAGACTGGCTCGCGCGGGCGCCGCAACCACCGTCGACATATCGGCCTGCCGGAGAAATGAGGTCGTCGCGCCTTGCCAGCAGCTGATTTCGTTCACTCAAGCCACGGTTGAGAGATGCACAATCGTGGAACGCGAATGCGCTAGTCACGTGTATTTTTTTTTGTATTTCGCGGGCTTCCTTTGGAGCTCGGAAAAAAGATACACGTGAGGCTTTCGTTATCGAAAATAAATGGAATAAGGGTTTCTGAACGTGCACTCCAACTTTGCGATTCACATCTGCTTTCTAAAGTCAATATTTACGGATTTAGAAAATTATCTTAATTGCTAATTAATTAATTGCAAAACAAGAAATTGCCTATGATGCGCAAGCTGGTTGGTAGATGCATGTAAGTAGTTTCCCTGGCCTACCTCAAATATCTTATATTTTAACCCTTGGCTAAAGTTAGCCTGGACACCCTGCATAGGCTTCAGTTATGTTGGCTTCATCACATAACAACGATATGGCATGGAAAATTAGTAGAAGAGTTCGAAGGCCACCTTAGGCACTCCCCACGTTCACCTCGTCACAGAGTTTTAGTGTTTTCGGTAGATGCCCAATGAAATGCAGCTGACCCGCCTCTGTGTGCAAAAAGGGATCGAAGAGCACCATTCGGGAAGCGCAAATTGCAGGGGAGCAGCAAGCAGTTCGATATATCGAATAGCGACGAAATTAGAGTTCGATGTACAGCGCGATTTCCCTACACTTTTACAAATTAATTTAAAAGGGGAAATCTGTGTGTTCTACATAGCCAATAATTCGAAATATCCGTGTTCGATTTATCCGTGCTCGAGAGTAAATTTTGGGTTCCTGCCGCCCCTGCCATAAAACTTTCCGGAATGCTCCCCAAATGCGACTTAAAATATGTTTGTTTCGTTGACTTCCATTTCATGAAACATCCTTGATCTTTTCGATGTCCATCAACTTCGTCTACATCTTTTCTCATTAATTTTTTTCCTCGGCTAACCTGGCCTGCACTCTAAAAAAATGGTAGTTTAAGCAGTTAAATAAGAGAAGCTGCTTACTAAATCTATCTTCTTGTTATTGCCATTTTACTGCCCCCTCAAAATCCAGCTAACTCTATCTGGCCTAGCTAACCCAAGGGGGTATATACTCGGAACCTACGCATGCATCTTTTATCCTGTTACGTATTTCGTCCACCAGTGTATATCTCGCGCGTTATGCTTATATGCAGTGCTTGCGGCCTGTGGTCAGCACACGAACACAACACAAATTTGAACTGAAGCTTTAGTATTTCTACAAAATAGCGTCTGGTCAAGCTGTTTCGACGAAACAGCCTCCGATGCACAAGAAGCCCTGTGGGTCCGCTGCGTAACACCAGTCCACAATGAGCCAGTATGGCCCGGGTCGCTTTGTCTCCCTTGTAACAAGAACCGCCGGAGATCATGCGCGTGCGCTCATTGTTATGGTGCTTCGGCGGTATGCGTGGTTTATAGTTACCGTTACGAAGTTGCACGCGGTCTATGAAAGAAGCCGCAGTGGAGGCTCCGGTTCTTCCTGAGACCCCCCCAGTATATATCAGCCACCGCCACAGTGGCGGGTCCCGTATAGGCCTCTTTCCTGGCAGCGACAAAGAGACAAAGCGCATCAATATCATCTTCGTAACGATACATCTTCGCCCTTCCCACCCACCCCCGCAAGAATGCAGCGTTTGAAGGTGACAGCTTCTCCCTTTCGGTCAGCGGCGGCACTGAGAAGGAACTTTAAAAGAACGTCAATTTGGGATAGATGGTGCATATTATTTGAGACAGAAAACAATACCGCTAAAGGGAGACGAACACAAGAAAGACCGATGCAGGACATGCGCTAATTTCATCTGACTTCTTTCACTGCCAAACCAGCAAATATACCGGGTGTCCAAGCTAAATGTAACCAAACTTTTAAAAAAGCGAAGTGTCTAGTCCAGTGAAACCAACTCAGGGTTGTTCATAGTCGCGTGGCCTAGTCTTGAGTATTTTTTCGCTCTTCAGAGTTAATTCGTTAGTTAAGTTTAATTAGCTAACTTTTTAATTGTTGACTTCAGGAAGAAAGTGTCAATGCAAAAATTTTAGATCACCTCGAAAAACTGCTAGTAGCGCTGTTTCCGTCAAGTTACGATTTATGTAGCTTCATTTGTTGGCCTTAAAAGAAAGTTGTCACGTGACCATCTGCTCGCTCACTTCTCTGCCCCAATGTGCACCCAAACTCTCATCGAGGAGAGGATTTCAGAAAAAAACGGATTTTATTCTTTAAGGCGCGTCTTGGGACGTTGAAGTGGCACAGTTGTCATGTGGAAGCTTTTTCTTATTGTGCGGGTTATGGTTAAAGGCCGGTAAAAAACCTACTTTATGTAAATATTACTTTGCTGCAAATGTCTCAGTGAGCTGTTTCTCAAAGCGATCTACAACTTTTCCATTGACCCTTTGTTCCTCAAGTCAATAATTAAAAAGTTAGTTAATTAAGCTTAACTAATTGGTCAACCTTGAAGAACGAAAAAAATACTGCAGACTAGGTCTCTAAACAACCTCTCTAGGTCTCTAGAACTCTAAACAACCCTCATTTGGTTTCAGACAGCTAGGACACCCCGTGTTTTTTAAAAGCTTGGTTACATTTAGCTTGGACACCTGGTATAGGAAATCCAAGGCGCGGAAATCCAAGGAGGGAAAGGTGATTCCTTTTGGTTTCATTTCTTTTGTAGTTGCTTGCTTGGCTTTTGCCTGAGTAAACACGCGCGCAACTTGGTGTTATTTCTCTTATTCTCTTAATATCTTAGTAAAGTTTCGCTCTTGCTTCCTTCTGATAGCAAAAGCGAATAGGTTCTTTTCCTCTTCTTTCTTCCTTTTGCACCAGGGGCGCCCCGTCGGAGACGGCTTGTTATAATGACTTGAAGGCTGAAGGTCTAGCTGAGACGATACTTGACAACAACAGAGAACTTGCAGGGGATATAAATTGAAGCTTTATATACAATAGTTTACATATATATACAAGTTGAGCAGTGAGCACAACAACAACATGGAACTGGCTAACATTTAGGGGAGGCCCCTACCCGGCATAGCCGAAGATGCGTTACATCTGTCTCCGTAGCCCAGACCCTCTTTTCCGGGCTCCGGGACCCAGTTTTAAAGACACATGGGCCCGACCCACATTCATCAGCATCCAATCGTGTCAAACTCTTAACACGATTGGTTTTTAGCCGCGTGGTCCGCCCTCCACTTCCTTAAGGCACATAACTCTCTCTCAAATGTACATATTGTAAAAAGGGCATCATTTTCCCTTAAAACACCGTACATTCCGAGAATTCACACACATACGGATTGGCCCCCCGGGTTACGTGCCCCGCCCCACACTTCCACCGTAGTAAACAAACTCTCTCCTCTATGGAAAGAAAAAGCAAAACACATAAGAACAACATGTCAAACACTGCCACTATATCAGACCAACTCTCTCCCCTAAGGAGGAAGAAGCAAAACACACAAACCAACATAGCAAGACACTCCCACGTCTGTCTCCCCAGTACCCGTGACCTTGACGCTTCCCGGCACTAGGGCAATTGTCGGCCCCAACCCAGCTGCGACTGTCGCAAACATCGCCCGGGAGCGCAGATCCACTTTCCGATAAGAGTCGGATCACAATGGACTGCCGAAGCCACCAGTTGTCCTCCGGGGTCGGGGCGGCGACATAAGTCGAGATGGCCGCCACTGTCCTCAATTAAGCTCGTCCCGTGCGGCGGCGTCTTCTGCGCGCGGCCCGTTTCTCGAGCCCGCGTTGTCGTCGCCTCGGGGCTATCCCGGACGCCAGCCCGCTGCACCGCCGCCCACAGCTCCCATTCATCCGGACGCACCGGACCCCGCTTCGTTCGGCAGTGTTCTCTTCTCAAAAGAAAAGCGGTCGAACCTCCGACCGAAGCGTCCGAAACTTAATTGGGCCGAAAGTGGCGTTTGTGGAGCCGCGGTGAGCTGTCGGCGTAAGATGAAACGGCGGCTCGACCTTTTTACGCTCTTGGTTCTTTGTGCACTGGCACCAAGCGGCCCCGGCCAGAAACACGCGTCCTTCCCCAAAAAGGGGACAATGGGAGGCATTGGGTGCGCCGGCCGCTCCCTCCCTGGCTGCTGCTAGCTGCTGTCTGCCTTGCGCGTCACCCGCTGCCGCCCGCTGGGGCCTCCGGCAGCGACGGGACCCCCCCCAAAAAAAAACGGACGTTCGTAATTGCCTCCCAAAACGAAAGCAGACTGCCTCCGTCCCCATTTAGGTTTCACACAATACGCCGGGTGCCGGCGATCGTCGCAAACGCCGTCTTGGCATCGGCAAAAGCCTACTGATTCCTTACAATCTTACTCTGCAGCCTGTAAAGAAATAAAAAGACGATGCCTTTTTGCACCAGGGTGAGAGTGCGGGTGTGTTTTCTCTGTGACGGTTGATCCAGTGCTGCGCTGTAGTTCTTCAGCCGTTTGCAGGCGCTATGCGGGGGCTGTATCGGATCATGCCCGACGCTTTGTTGCGCAGTATATTATATGCGTCTGCATGCGTATAAACGGCGAGAAATTTGCCAACTGCGCTTCTGCCAGGGCCGGCCCGGGCCTGTAGTAGACCCTAACGTCGAGATAGGAGGACATGACTGGGCATCATCATCATCAGCAGCAGCAGCAGTAGCAGCCTGACTATGCCCACTGCAGGGCAAATGCCTCCCCCATGTCTCTTCAATTAACCCTGTCCTTCGCTAGTTGCGGCCACAGTATTCCCGCAAATTTCTTAATCTCATCCCCCCACCTAACTTTCTGCCGCCCCCTGCTACGCTTGCCTTCTCTTGGTATCCACTCCGTTACCCTTAAGGACCAGCGGTTATCTTGCCTTCGCATTACATGCCCTGCCAAAGCCCATTTCTTCCTCTTGATTTTGACTAGGACGCATTAACCCAAGTTTGTTCCCTCACCCACTCCGCCCGCTTCCGATCTCTTAACGTTACACCTATCATTTTTTCTTTCCATAGCTCGCTGGGCACAGCACACAGGCAACTTTGCACTCTCAGAAAAAAACCGGCCCAGGGGGGAGTAAAGACAACTTTAGTCCTAAAAAGGTCTCTTTAGTCCCTAAATTTGCACACGACACACTCCTTGCCAAAAATGCGCGCCGTGCGCAAACTCAACGGACTAACTGCCGAGAAAGAGACTAACGGGAGGCGAATCGCAGCACAGCAGCACGCGAAAATTGCTTGAGAAGACCCTGACTGCAATAGTACTCGATTTTTGAAGCGCATGGATGTCGTCTAAGGCCAGTGAGGGCACTGCCGCTGCCTGTGGCGAGGCGGATACCCTTTTCCGTGAGAAATAGGCTTCGTGCCACCGAAACGGCTGGCAGCTGTGCAAGTGCATAAACAATTACTACGAACTTCAATACGTGTCAAATGTGAGTTGTAAAAGTTACGGTTGAGCAAGTACACGTAGTTTCATACCGTTGCCGTTGTTTACGAGCTTATGTGATGCTGTGTAAGTATTGGCGACACTTAGCAGTCAATTCCCTGTCACCGCTCTCCGCCGGTAACAAAAAACGAAGTGAACCATCGCCTTCTACCTTTGTTTTCAACAGGCTGTAATGTGCAGCTGCCAATTGCAAGGAAGAAGACCACCTTATACGCAAAAAAAGAAACAAAAAGAAAACCACTGTTGTGGTTGTGAAGTACCGGCCGTAATGTATTCACAGTTCAGCACTTCTTTTTTGGCCAAAACGTGATTTAGACCGTTGTGCGTGCGCATTAAAGCTTACCGCAGGTTTTTTCAAAAGCATATGACACCAAAACCACCACACTGTGATAACAATTTGAGCGGTACAGACAAACCGTGTGTGTGTTTCGCATACAAGGCTTTTATTTTCTACCGTGGACTGTCCTCTGTGGTGGCGTAGTCATATCCGCGTTCGGCTCATATTCCAAAGGTTGTCGGTTCGAATCCTGGTGTTTTCATTTATGTTTATTTCTGTTTCCTTTATCGTTGTTATATGTGTGAAGTTCTGTCGGAAACTATCCCGCTATAAATTAGGCTGGAAATCACGCGTCGTTTGCATTTTTTTCATTAAATGTCTGCTCCCGGGGACTAACGGTTGCACCCTTTCGAAGGGGACCAACAGTTACACCCTTTGCAGTTAGTCCCGAAAAGGACGATTGCCAGTGGCAGGTCAGTTAGTCCCCAAAAAGACTAACCTCTCACCCCCTATTCGCCCCTTTTTTCTAAGAGTGTGGGCCTTGGTCGTAGCTGAATTTAATGCAGCGGATCAGGGCCGGGCTCCGGCTCGCAGACTCGAGCTCGGGCTGGTTCTGAGTCACAATACGTACTCAGGCATAGTATAGGAAAGCGCCTTTTTTGACGTCAGTGAAGTTCGCGGTGCTGTACATTATTTGCCGCATCCGGTTCGCATTTAGTGGAATGCCCATTACGTTCATTCTCTTGGGCCCTCCGCACAACCGCAGAGAAGGGGGTGTGTCACGCTCGCAACCCAGTGGGATAAGGGGGGCGCCGCATAGCGGAGGATTACGGGAAAGGGCAAACTCCCTTCAGGGACGGATTCATTAGGTCGCATCCTGTGTGCATGTGCTTGCGGCGAGGCGGACCCGCGTCACAGTGCGTGGCTTTTGTCTCATGTCTGCAGCGGCGTGCGTTGACAGCTTGAAGCGCGGTCAACAGGACGTTGCCACGCTAGCTGCAGGCATGAGGAGCGACGATGCTGAACAGATGGGTTGAGTGAGTGAGTGAAGAAACTTTATTTCCGCCAGAAGAAGACCCGTGCCCCTCCGGGTCCGCACGCAAGCGTCCGGGGAGGGACAGCGTCGCAGCTGGAAGACTAGCAACGGTATAGTCGCGCAGCTTCTGCTGCCAGGCGGGTAGCGTATCGTTGTATGCTAAGGTCGGCACTTCTGAGTATGGTCTCCCATTCCTCTGCATTATTGATTCTGCCATATCCTGGGGCACTGGGGCATCTCCATAGTATGTGTTCGAGTGTAGCGGTATGCCCGCAGAACTCGCACACCTCCGCATCCTCCCTCGTGTCACCTCCTGTCCAGCTCCTCCAGAGCGGGGATGCGAAGTTTCTAGCTTGGAGTCTTCTCCAGTCATAGGCCTCAGCCGAGCTAAGCGATCTATCCGGAGGAGGATAGATCCTTTTGTTCAGCACTAAAGAGGAAACCAATACCTTTAATAGCATCACAGACATTCAGAAACAGATGAGTTGAAGTGACTTTCCTTGAACTTGGGTCAACCGGACGTTGGGAAAGTGAGTGTTCGCGAAGCTCGCAGCAGGAAAGCATAATTCTCCAAAATCGTGATGGTAGAAAGTGTAGATATGTTTACAGTGTTTGTCGCAATGAGTTACCTTCTTTCCCCAATCATTGATTGGTTGTGTTATCCTTTCCGAATTGTTGATTTGTGATGTTTTCCTTTCCCCAATAATTTATTGGGTGAATGTTTGTGCAGTTACCAGATTGGTTATTCTCCCCACCGGGGGCGGGGATATAGGGTTTAAAACCAGCTGTTTCGGCAGGACCGAGGGCTGGTTTCGTCACGTAGAACTACGAGCCAGTCAAGTGTACATATGTTTTCTCCTTGCTTGTATCTTCCTTTGTGCTTTTAATTGCTATAAAAAGTTAACCTCTCCAGAAGTGTCCTCTAGCAATGTGATTGAGTAATTCGAATCTAAGACGTTAGGCATCCTACGATAATCATCATCAACCCAATTCCCCTCTACAAGACCTTAAGAGAGGACTCTCAACTGGCTTAGTCAAGACAGGATCGCAACTGACGCAGCCGTAAAGGGGATTTCAACTACGTCCTTAATATTATTTCGTTAGTAAAACAACGCCGGGAAACCAGCGAATAGAAAAGGGAAGCGCACACCGCACAGAAGCATGTCATCAGTACTAGGTGATTGAATGTTCGTTCGCGTAACCATGCTTTGGAATTCTTTCGTAGGAAACGCTGTTTGGGCTGCCCTCGCGTGTAGCACGTCGCGGGAGTACAATGTGTCCCTCTATGGGCTTGAGTGCGCAGACCCTATTGCGAGAGTTCCCACCCTCATCTACCGATTAGGAGCCGCAGGGTGAGGGAGGAAGAGGAAGTCGTTGCCAGCTCTCGCTTCAGTCGTGTTCATCGCTGGCCTCTTCGATCGGATTCGTAGCCGCTGATCTCATGTCAGCCGCATCGTAGCAGTTAGCGCGCACTAAATAACGCGGTCGTAAGCACAGTACACGCTGCAGTCTGTTTACGGGAATATTTTCGAGTGCGTAGAAGAACTACTATCAAGAGGACGGTAAGCCATACCTTGTTATTTTGTATCTTTTCACATCTTGTACCACTCCTGCCATGGCTACCAAAAGGCAGTCAGTAGTATTCATGAAATAAAATAAATAAGATGGTATGGCAAATGGTATGGTATACGGTATGGAACGGTATGGTACGGTACGGTACGGTACGGTATGGTATGGTATGGTATGGTATGGTATGGTATGGTATGGTATGGTATGGTATGGTATGGTATGGTATGGTATGGTATGGTATGGTATGTGGGGTTTAAAGCTGCACATGGGCTGTATGAGACACGCCGTAGTGGAGGGCTCCAGACTAATCTCGATAACATATGGAGTCCTTTATCATGCACTGACATCTCACAGCACACGGACGCATCTGTATTTCGTCTCCATCTAAATGCGACCGCCGCGGCCTATAGACTCGACCACGTCTCCTGGAGCCCAGCAGCCGAAAGCCATAGCCATCGCGGTGAGTTCATGCCATAAGAGCTGATGAGTGGATGTCCTCGAAAAAGTGCTGCCTGTGGTCACGTGATAGAGGTGGGCTCAGTCTAAGGTTTGAAGTGGTGTAGAAGGGGACCTCGGTGCAAATGTCGCTCGCAATTGTTCGCACTTGAAGAGAAAGGGAATTTTTGTCCCCGCCCATCGGCCACACTGCGACACACTCATAGAGGCAGTTTATTGAGAGCGAGGGAGATGCGAGCGTCTCAAACAGCGGCGACGCAGGGTGGTGACAGAAGTCATTCAAGCAGTTAAAGTACCATGGCACTCGATATGAGCTTCAACTTACAAGATGCGATAGAAGCTCAGTTGTCGAAGCCGTGCAGGGGGCGGCAAAAAGTTAGGTGGGCGGATGAGATTAAGAAGTTTGCGGGGATATGGAGGCCGCAACTGCAAAGGACAGGGTTAATTCGAAAGACATGAGAGAGGCCTTTGCCCTGCAGCGTAGTCAGGCTGATGATGATGATGACATGGTTTAAGCTGGAACCGGCAAGAAGCCTACCGGTTTTGGTTATGGCGATTGAAATGGTGTCAGTATAAGGTGCGAACTGATTTTGTGTTGGGATCTATTGGTCTCAGCTGGGCGCTATACAGGGTGTTTCACCTAAGACTTTCTGCAATTTTTAAAAATAAGCTATTTGATTTAGATGCGCGCTTTTTCTGGCATAGCATTGTCAGTGATGTAGTACATCATAATTCAACTAAGACGTGCTAACTAGCAGGCTTGTTAACCAATATTTAATAGTTAACTTTTAAACTATTACCGTTGGGCTCCTTAATTATTGAGAGGCATGCAGCCCACCGTAAGTAATGTCCATATCCGTTTTTAGAATTTCGAGAACGCGATTATCCTCGGCGCTGTGGCCCAACAAATTTCGCCTACATCGCGCCAAAATACATGCGGTTTGAGAAGCTTGCAGGCAAAGCAACCTCTCCAGTGAACCTAACTCGTCGAAATAGCCAAAATTTGTTGGGCCACAGCGCCGAGGATAATCGCGTTCTCGAAATTCTAAAAACGGTTATGGACATTACTTACGGTGGGCTACATTCCTCTCAATAATTAAGGAGCCCAACGGTAATAGTTTAAAAGTTAACTATTAAATATTGGTTAACAAGCCTGCTAGTTAGCACGGCTTAGCTGCATTATGATGTACTACACCACTGACAATGCTATGCCAGAAAAAGCGCTCATCTAATTCAAATAGCTTATATTTAAAAATTGCAGAAAGTCTTAGGTGAAACACCCTGTATACTATAGTGGTTCCAACTGGGAACTTCTGTTTTCAACTTGGACAGCTTTTTCCGCTGTTCGTACACTGACATCCTTCAGCTAACAGAATTTTGCACTTATATCTCCTGGATTGTGCACTTCATAATTACATAAAAAGCGAAAATTTTATTAAAAATTATTATTATTAACCATCACCACTGACACTTGCGAGACACCATTAAAGGCTAGGTATCCAAGCATGAGACCATTGTGTTACGATCAAGCCTCGTTTTAACGAAATTTTTTTATAACGAAATAATGGTTATAACGAAGGAACGGCTGTTCCCCTTGGAAACTTCCATGGAAGCCTACGTATCTGGTGCCTCATTTTTACGAAGTATCAAATAAAAAAAAAGTGAAAATATCTTACAAAAGGGTATAAACAAACCACAAGCAAACCCCGCTGTCCGTTTTGCGCTGAGTATATCGACTGGTAACGGCGCTCAACATTTCCGTTCCTATTCGACGTGGCATACCATGCTGAAATTACTTCACATAACCAGCTCTGTCGAGACCCGCTCAAAACGCACGTAAAGCTTCTCTCACTTTTAGCGGGGCCCGCATGGTGCGTTTCTCCGGACGATTCTTTGATGTCGGTTTCAACGCGACAAAATTTTGAAGCCGACACAACATCTTCATTGAAACTCGCACGTGGCCCACTGAAAGATATCGCACAGAGCGGAACGCACGGCGCGCTATACGTTATGCTTCGCCTCGATAGTTGCCACGGCCATTGGAGTTTTCCGCTCTCCAACCATTTTGCCTCATTCGCCCGCTGCAACCTCTCAGTGTTGCGTGCACTACAGTTTCCGTTTTCCACGGATGAAGGAAATGGTTTGAGAGAGGCCGTTACGTCACATATTTTGAAGCCTCACGTAAGGGCACCCCTCGCTAGTTGGCCGCCGTCTTAGTATGCCCGTCTAGCCATCATAGTCTTAGCGCGCTTGGGCATGCGCAGACGACAATTATGCAGACGACGCCGCTTCACCCTCAGCCGAAGACTCCCAGTAGTCCTTGCAAAAACACGTGACTTCTGGTGCAGCTCAGATAGCGAGGGTACAGTGTACTATAGCGAGGGCCTCTCAAAGCTATGCTTTCTTTCCTTGTCGTCATGTCGTTTTCAGAGTGTGGCCGTGGGGTTCGACATTTTAGCAGTGCTTTTGGTTTTCTTGATAGTATTTCGACGTTTCGCTGGCTTCCCAGGACCAAGGCTATAGTGACCATGATTTCGCTCACAGCGCAACAAGAATGGGACACGAGACGAAAGAGTGATACATTTCCCGTGTCCCGTTCTTGTTGCGCTGTGAGCGAAATCATGAATACTTACCAATTCGTCCAAATTTCCGTCTTGCTATAGTGACAGCGGTGGAAAACGAAAGCGCAAGAGAGTTTCCAGTGACCAGAAGGTGGCTATGTTCAAAGCAGCTGCATCGTGCACGGAGAAATTTCAGACAGCGAACGACTCCGACTTAGCTCTGAAAGAGTTGTGTACAACCCTCGGCAACCATTAAAGGGCAGTCACCAACGCCGTCGCCGATGTTTTAAAATTAAATACAAAAAAAAGCTGGAACCATTTGCTTTAACCCTTTTGAAATGGTTTTTTGGTTTACCTTTGGTCTGGCGTACCCATTTTTCACAACACAATGCTCTCGTACAGTGAAGTGCTGCGGCCAGCGTGCACATGCGTCATGCGGGGAAGCCAGCAGAAAGGGGTGCTCGCGCTGAATGAATGAATGAAAAACTTTATTGTACAAGGGTTCTTTCTCGCAGCGTAGGTGGAGCCCTCAGTCCAGGGCCCCAGTGGCCTTTGCAGTCTTGCGAGCCCTGTCGATCAGCTTGAGCTGCTCTTCAGGCTTCGAGCTGGACAGCGTAGCCTCCCGCTGAAATCGCAGCCGCGTGTCCTCTTTCATAGCAGGCGGTACCGGCTTCGGGGCCTATAAAATTGGGCTAAATGTTCTGAATCGAAATCTCCCTGTCCTTCAAGACATAATACCTGTGAAAGCTGTAGTTAATAATGTCCCCCTCTACGGCTGAGCCAGTTGAAATCCTCTCTTAAGATCTCGTAGAGGGGAATTGCTGTTGAAGATGATAATTGTAGGATGCTTGACGTCTTGCAGATTCGTTTTGCTCAATCACAATGCAAGAGGACACTTCTGGAGAGGTTAAACTTTTTATAACAATTAAAGCGCAAAGGAAGATACAAGCAAGGAGAAAACATATTTACACTTGACTGGCTCGTACTTCTACGTGACGAAACCAGCCCTAGGTCCTGCCAAAGCAGCTGGTTTTAAAACCTATGTCCCCGCCATCGGTGGGGAGAATAACCAATCAGGTCACTGTACAAACATCCACCCAATAACTTATTGGGGAAAGGAAAACACAACCAATCAATGATTGGGGAAAGAAGGTAGCTCATCGCGACACCGTACACATATGCACACTTTCCACCATCACGATTTCGGATAATTATGCTTTCCTGCTGCGAGCTTCGCGAACACTCGCTTTCCCAACGTCCGGTCGACCCCAGGTTCAAGGAAAGCCACTTCAATCCATCTGTTTCTCATCGTCGCTCCTCATGCCTGCAGCTAGAATGACAATATGTCAAAGGACGCCGCTGCAGACATGGCACAAAAAGTCACGCACTGTGACGCGGGTCAGCCTCGCCGTACACACGTGCAAACAGGATGCCCCCTAACGACTCCGTCCATGAGGAGAGTTTGACCCCTCCCGTAATCCCCCGCCATCCGGCGCCCCGTATCCCGCTGGGTTGACTGACCCCTTTCTGTGCGGTTGTGCGGAGGGCCCAAGAAAAAGAAAGTAATGGGCATTCCACTATCGCGAACCGGATGCGGCAAACAAAATATAGCACCGCGAACTTCACTGCTGTTTTCAAAGCGCTGAAGAAAATTAGGGCAGCGGAAAAAAACGGGTATGACACACTACGTAATTTACTTATTTGCGTAGTGTTTGCGAAAGTCACCAGTGGCGGCGACATCTGTATTTAATTTATTTAGATTTTTCTGGCTTATAAATGCTCCGTTTTTAGTAACAGTATATTCTGTGTCCCTAGAGCGCGCTAATTAATCGATAGCCAGAACGACCTCAATTTACCCTCCGCGTCCCTTTAAGGAACCCGAAGCTGGTTGAAGTTACCCCGGAACACTCGATCGACTACTTCTTGCCTCTTAGCTCGCAGGATTGATTCGGCACCTTAGAGTCCATTCATTAGGTTTAGAGAACCTTAAGACGCAGGAGTCTTTGAAAGTGACTGCATATGTTTAGAAGCCTACTCCTGTGTGTGTGTGCGTATGGGGAGGACTAAGGCCAGGCCGTTTTTTTTTTCTGACTCAACATTATGTACTATATATCAGCGTCAAATTAAAAGCGAACAAGAGAACTGAAACGCCAATACAAAAACATCAATTTATTAGCTCGCGGAGAGAAAATAAAGACGCAGTTGTAAGATTTCTGAAGTACAGTTTCGCGCCTTCGGTGTGAGAAATTATCGCTAGCACTGAGTTTTCTCCACATAACATGATATCATTTTGCAGTTCATGTTTCAATTTGCTTGGTCATGTTTCATTTGATGCTGATAGTGCACTTCTCCACGGTGCACCTCCGTTCAGTCAAACTCGTAGCAGATGGTCACGAAACACGAACTGCCTGGCCCAACAGAGAGGAACGTGTTATTGGCACGTTGAAGTCCTAAGCACATATATGCGTACTGCTCGCTCGTTCCAAAAGCAATGGCCACATCATCAGCAGCATCATCATCGAAGGTGACGCATATGCCGTGTGTGTTGTAAATCTGTGGAAACAATTGAACACTTCACACTCGAACGTGATGGTATCCATCCGGACGTCTGTGAAGATACGCTCACTCTCCCTAAGGGCCCAGGGTTTAGAGATACGCGTAACAATGGTCACGTGAATGGGCTCAAAAGCAGAGGGGTGACACAAAATTAGAAGTGTTGTACTGAATACGTGGTTGAACAAATTGGTGAATCTTAAGACCAATTTATAACACAGTTAAAGTTAGAAGTGCAGTACTGAATATGTGTTAAAGAAAATGGCGAATTTTAAGACCAATTTATAACACAGTTAAATAAATAAAAAAACAGCATGCTGGCAATGCCACCACCCCGTTTAAAAGGGGAGGCTACTATCTTTCATATCCATCTGTGAGTCGGGCCTGACTTCTCAGATCGGCAGGGTGTGTGTGTGTGTGTGTGTGTGGGGGGGGGGGGGGGGGGTCTTGATCGCTTTCTCTACCACTTACTGTTTTTTTTTCTGTGCACCTTGCCTTTCTTTTTTCATTTTCTCGCTCTTACAGCCTGGAATGCCACCCTGGTGTCCACCCGCTACGAAGGGACTAGCCACCACCACCAGATCATCATCACAATCGTCATCAATCGAATTTAAAGTTCTTGTCTGAAGGGAGATGAAGAGTGGCGGTATAAACACGTAAAAGCTACTCTCATAACATGAACACTGACACGAAGGTTAATGAAGTTGGCAACGGTAAACTTTGCGCCCCAAACACGAAACAGGCTAGAAGTATTCCTTCTGCATCTTATTTATACCGTATTATTAAACATTTACTATACAAGAAATATTTGAAGTGTGTGTTCAACAAAATATTTCAGGCTGTTTGTTTAATTACCATGTGCTTTTTTTTTTTCCTTCTTTTGTGGTACAGACAGTCTTTGAGACCAAGTTTCAGCGCGCGCGCAGCTCCGCCCGTTTTTTTTTTTTTTTTTGTTATATCGCGCTTTTCACTGCTTCCGGTCATCGTGACAGGCTTGTGTGCTCCATTTTTCTCTCACTCTCGACGACGGCGTTCTCCTTCGTGGCTCAGCACTCGCCACCCTCGTCTTTCTCCTCACAAGCAGGCTGCGCTGCTAGCTCTACGTGCTGGGCGTCGCAGCCCACTTCAAAAAAATTGCAGTCATTGAAATGAGGAAAAGAACAGGGGAATTTTGCCTCTAGTGTTGTTTCCTGGTAAATTGAGAAAATCATTGCACTAATGTTTTACATAAAGTATAAGAAAGGGCGTGCCACATGTCGCCGGTAGCATCCGAACCCACGACCTCCGCAGGACGCGTGCAGTGTTCTACCAAGAGGTGAGACGCCCATGTCGTAGATCTGTTGGCAGAGCACCGGACATGACTTGCGGAGGCCGTGGTCTCGTCTGCTACTGCTGGCATATGGTATGCAGCATGTCTTTTGTTTACTTTATGTGAAACATCTGTTCAAAATGATAAAAAAAATGATAACACAGCTCATTTTACCAGTCCAGTACGCAACAACATAAAATATAAAATTCCCATGTGCTTGCTCACTTTTATTGACTGTTGGCTTATTGACTGTTGACCTAACGAGCCCGTCGTCTGCTCGCCCTTGACTGTTCTCTGACTTGGGGCACTTCGTGATGTTTCAGCCAACGTCTTGTGTACGTTGGCTGAGACAGCAGACTTGTCCTGAAGGCAGTTCGATAATCCTAGCTTGCCGCAGTATAGCGTGTGTCAAGCATTGTGCGATCATGAGTTCACTCACGAAAGGGGCGGTTACCGCCTCGCTGTGTCGCATACACACGGGCGCAGTTCTGTATTCTGCCATGCGTCATGTAGCCCCCAAAGGCGAAACGCCTAGTGGCTGCGGCCGGACTGAAAAACGTCGTTAGAATCACCCCCCCTCTAAAAGTGTCCCATAAATCGGTCTTTGTTAGTACGTGAAACATTTCAAGCGATCTTTGTTAAGCACTGCTGATTTGTGTTCACCATTTTCTCTCAACCCTGTTATATAACAGCGCAACGAACGAAAAGGAAATCACTAAAATGGTGGTTACAAAAATATTTGAACTGCCCCGTCAAGTGGAAGAGCCGACCTAGCCGCCTAAACGAAGCCATGTGCAGCTATCGAGCACGGTCTTCCCACCGTCAGTTGGGCACCGGCGGCACACGGGGAAGCTAACCTACAGAAGAGGGCTGACGTGGGCCGGTTGGTTCGATATGAGAGAAAACTGCGGGAGCAAGGCCCAGAAAAGGCACAACATGGGAGACGTATGGCGCAGTCGTCTGCCATCGTCTCTGTTGTCCCGTTTCTTCGCGGTTTTCCCCGTCCTTTAATTGAAAGCTAACATAAAGTAGGGTGAGAAGGTTAAGAGCGTGCTTTCACTATGGAACGAGTTCAAAGAGCATGCCTCCCCGAAGTCTGCAGCTCGCACAATTGGCTTCGCAGCAGCATCTGTCAGTCAAGATTGTACGGAGAGCCTCCACAACGACACAGAAATAAGGTCAACTGAGTCCACTTCTTCCACAATGAAGCAGAAGCGGCTGTCAGTGCGTCTCTCCTGAAATGTGCGGCCGCCCACTCTTTACGGCAGCGAGAGACGCATTTATTGCTGAGAGGGTTGTATCTAAATATGAAACATTTTTTTTCCTTCCACTCGATTCAAATTCGTGGCGTCAGCAAAGAAAAGGACTGTGTGATCACCGTTTGGAAGTGAGTGGTAATGCAACCTCACCTCCGAGATCCGAATAGGAAAAAAATTCACAGGGACACCTATTTCCATTATGTGTTGGAATGCGATGATAGCATTAGCAGCTGTTCATGCTTTTACAGGAAGTTACGCCACTTCCGGTCTGATGATGTCACTTCTCTCCAGCCAATAGAAGTGGTCCCGTGTGGTGACGTCAGTTCCTTGCAGCAAATGGGAATGCTCCGGTCGACGTCACTTTTCTCAGCCAGTGGGCGTATTTTATGACCGACGATGCATTCTGGCCCAATGCAGCTAAAATCGATCTTGAAATTATTGCAGTTTGCTTATGAAAGCAGACGAAGGTGGCGGTACCAGTAAGCCATTTTTTTTCTAGCTAATCATCATCATCATCATCATCATCATCAGCCTGACTACGCCCACTGCAGGGAAAAGGCCTCTCTCATGTCTCTAAAATTAACCCTGTCCTTCGCCAGACGCGGCCACCATATTCCCGCAAATTTCTTAATCTCATCCGCCCACCTAATTTTCTGCCGCCCCCTGCTACGCTTTCCTTCTCTTGGAATTCACTCCGTTACCCTTAAGGACCAGCGGTTAATTATCTTGCCTTCGCATTACATGCCCTGCCCAAGCCCACTTCTTCCTCTTGATTTCAACTAGGATATCATTAACGCGCGTGAAAATCAAGCCAATAAATTAAAGCTTCGCTTTCAGTGAAAGTAGCCCCGTTTTCATTATAACGGGAACCTATCGATACATGCCAACTTATATTTATCTTTAGTGTCCCTATGAAGGTTTTTAATGTAACTCAAAGCAAATGAAAACGGACATACTTCCAACAACGGAGGGCCATGCCGCGGGTCTCAGCACAGGTAAGAATGGCCTACGTCATGCGCGAAGTGTCTCCGTAAATGGGCGATGGTCCAGTAATGTATCCACGTCTTGTTCGCTCCGTCGACGCGACGAATGGCCGTGCAAAAACTGCTGACCGCAATTTCGCCTCGGTTTTATCTCGGCTAAAAAGCATATGGGGCGTTATATCCAAAATGGAGTAATTACCCTGAACGTTCACAGCAATCGCTCTTGTCTAGATTTTTTTATTTACTTTAGAGAGTTTGATCCTTTAGGCCAACAGTGAAGTCACACGACACTTTTTTTTTTCTGAAGGGGAATACATCAATAAATCTGCGTTAACGGCTCTCGATGCAAGCATGTTTACACAACGGTCTTCCTATGACTTCTGACTCTGCGCCGCTTCAGTTCGAGGAGGAGAAGGAGAAGGAGCCGTTTGTCACCGACTGTGCCATTAAGTCTGAGGACATCATCATCATCATCATCATCGTCCTCCGTTTGTCAATGTCGGACCTCACGAAGACGGGCCATCGCTATCCCCTGCCTTGTGGCACCGATATGTCCGATGCAGCTTTCCGCAATGTACGTTTTTTTTTTTTTTTTTTTGCAGAACATTCTTAGCTTGAATGGGTAGTGCAAAAAATTCGGGGGACACTTACGCTGCGCTTCAAAGGTATGACGCTATGGTGTTAATGGGTACCTGCTCTTTATTTTATTTTATTTAATTTTTAAACTTTATTGCATTAGTATTTTGTTGTTATCTACCACAAGACACACAAGGCCTTCCTTTAACCAGGTCGAATGAACGTTTATCAACGCAAATCATCCCAACAGGATCATTAGTGTATTGGTACTGTTAAGTAACTTAAGGTAAGATAGTACGTATTTGCAGGACAAGCGATTTAGTAATCGTTGACTTAGAAAAAAAAATCTGAATGCGTCCGCGACCGTAAATAGTTGACAAATACTGAATTTCGTAGGCTGTGGCGCAGATGCGTCCCTTCGGCCTCCTCGGCCCCCACTACTTTGCCCGCGGCCACCTTGCGGCAGATGCTGACCGCGCCAACAGCAAAGGTCTTGTCCTCTAGTCGATATTCTGCCGCACTAACATACGCCACTTTCGTCCGTACTTTTGTTGCGAAAGCAACGCTACGCTAGTCGCCGAGCCATTTCGCAGAGCCGAGGAAAGGCCATACTGCGCATGCGCAAGGAGCAGTGACGTCACACGGCGCACAGCTGGCGCGCCGCCGCCGTCGCTGCGCTGGTGAATCGGAGGATGCCGCCGCCGCGCTCGCCAGTTGCGCATGCGCAGCAGCGGCGCATAGCTAGCGTGCCGGGGCCGCCGCCCTTGCTGCGCGCTCTCCTGACCCCTCTCTCTCTGTCCTGGTTGCTTTCGCAATCCTCCAGGTTTAACCAGAGCTAAACCACTGCCACTTTTTTGCCTAGCGTTCTTGCCCTGGCCTTCCTCCGGCCTTCAAAAACGTTACCCTAAATAAAGACAGCAGTGAAGTGGACCTGGTCTGGGTCCCGGCCAGCCCACGTGCGCGATCGAGATAATGAAGCCACCCACCGCTATGCTCGAGGTTTTGTCAGCCGAGCAGGTGGGGAGGGTTATGACACGGAAGCGCCCCGAAGTGAGGCTCTGGACTCGTATCAGGCCATAACGCAATACTACAGAGAGCTCCGAGTGCGCCAGCCTCCTCCGCACGATTCGCTCAGCAGACGCGGCCACAGCCCATCCCGTGGACATACTCTAACATATTCCCCGATCTGGTAAGCTCGTTCTGTCTATTGTGCGGCGGGCCTGCCACTTTGGACCACATAATCTCGGACTGCTCGGAGGCCCATCCCGTGGACATACTCTAACATATTCCCCGATCTGGTAAGCTCGTTCTGTCTATTGTGCGGCGGGCCTGCCACTTTGGACCACATAATCTCGGACTGCTCGGAGGATCCGTCTCCGGTAGATCTAGTTGCATCTCCCTCTCCTGGACAATGGGAAGCTGTTCTCGCCAGTTCATACCCCGGCGTTCAGTCCAGGGCGACGACGAGAGCGCTCGAGGTCGCCGACAGACTACAGGTGAGTTCACACTGGCCAGTCGCGGAGGACGCGTGAAAGGCTTAAATCGATTTGTTACGCTCCTTTTCCGCTTTACGTGTGCTTCGGAAACCGTAACTAATTGACAGAAATCAGTCGCGCGACGTTTGCGACTCGCCAGTGTGAACTTGCCTTACAACTGCCGGCCACCTGGAGCGGCTGATTGACCCAGTACACCCGCCATTCGATTTGCTGGCAAATAAAGTTGTTTCCCTCTCTCTCTGGCAAAGAATGAAAGACGGCTGTAGGATTGGTGGAGCAATACAAGAAAACCCCAAAGTGGGGTCACACCAATAAAATTTATTGCGAGGAAAAGTTACGAAATATTTGGAACTATAGTCTGTTCCTGTTTTCCTGGGATGGTCAACCTGGCGATTCATGCCGCCGCCATATTTCAAAGCGCGGGGCCCGTATTAAAACCCGCCCGTTGATGTATCCGCCACTCACTCAGCGAGGTGCACTTCGAGTGTTCTCTAAGGCGCTTCCACGCACCGCGGGCTTGATTTTACGGCTTCAAGACTGAACGAGTTCGCTTGAGCCGAGCGGACAAACAAGGCCGCTGATTAATCTCCGCGAACGGGTAGAAGAAATATATGTACAATTTGTGCTTCGGTTTGGGCGAGTTGGTTGATTCATTCTCCTGTCATTTTTTTGCTTTTTATTTCAAGCCTTTTCCGGCCCATTGTGATCTCTCTCACTGGTATAAATTGTAGCTGCTTTCTAAGAAATAAAATGGTTGGAAGTTCGCCTCCCGCGTCGCTTATGCCCACTGTACCTGGTGGCATGCAGTGCAGGGACTGCTTATTCTTCAATCCGTTTGCTCGTCCCAGCATACTCTTTGTACGTGTCGCTTGTAGTCCTCGGTTGTCCGTGTATTGGCGCGAGTGCGTATTAAGGCCTTTAATGCCTAATACTGTCGTTAGCAGCCGTGTCGGCAGATGTGTTCGCGTTTCGGTTACGTGCCTTCTTGTATGGGCATAAGCCAATCATTGCTTAATCGATACTTAATCGATGGCATTCGAATGATATCGGAACGCGATTTAAGACATGATAATTGCATGATAATTAAGGCCTAATTGAGTAATAATAGTTACGCAATTAGCCTAATTCATCAGTCAGACCAAATAAATAAATAAAACCGAGTAGGAAATTGATCGAGTTGGGGAATCGAACCAGGGTCTCCGACGAGCACGCTATCCACTCTGTCACGCCAGCTCGGTTGTTTAGAATGAACAAAGGCGCGTCTAGTGAATACGGTGTCTTCGTTCACTCCAATCTTCCTCCCTTCCCGTTACGGCGAGGTTCAGGTGTCAACCGAGATATCCGGTACAGATACATTTCCTTCCCTCAAAAACCGACGAGCACGGTGTACAGCCGAATGGGCGATGGCGTTCTGTGGACTCCCTGGCAGCGTTGCAATACGCGGTCGCGTTCCACTCTTAGAGGCGAAGCTTAACATAACCACACATCAGTGACACAAGCAGCAACACCGCGTTTAAGGCTTTCGCCTCACCGCACTTTAGGTCAGCAAAGTGCCGCTCTGAATTTTTTTTTTTTTTTTAGGATAGAAGTCTCTCTGTTCCAGCCTGCTACACTATAGTGGCGCAGGATAACAATAAATTATTTTTATTTTTTTCTTCTAAGCCTCACCATAACTTCGTGTACAACGACGAATAGGTGCGTTTCCTTCGGCCAATCTCCGCACTCTGGAGCAGGATTCCGCAATATTCGCCGAATCCGTCAGCAATCGATCCAGAGGGAACTCGACCACTCGGCTGTATAAACAAGTGAAACAACTGGACGCGACGGATGTTCCCGCCCTGAGTGCTCAATATGTCGTGCTTTTCCGGGTTCGACTGTCTGTACCTCAAGCCAGCTTGCGATCGATCCCGCACTTACGTCCGCAGCAGTAGAAAGCAAATTAGCGGAGAGCCTTTTTACCTTTGGCTCTGCACGTCACTTACCGACGTGTATAGGCTAATGCGGATCCTCCGTGAGCTGGTCACAGGGCATTGACGTTGAGCTGTGTATTCTGTCGGGGATAACATAAACTCGAATGTCACGGTTCGTGAACGGCGGATTTCGGGAATTTTCGGGTGATACAGTATAGATGGATGAAAATAAATCAACGTCGTTCTTTCGCCGTTTGTCCGCCAGATATTCGTTACAGCTCTTCACAAAATGCATACTCACTTGCTGCCGAGGACGACACGGATCGACGATGTCTGCTTATGCAAATCGGGGCTCGAAAAAGCCTGTACTGCGGCATTCTGTGGAATGGAAAGTTGGCGAGCATTTCTGCAAGTGCAGCATGATGACTTGCAGCATGACGTTTGCAAGATGGACGATTAAATGAATTGCAACGCGAAAAAAAAAAAACATGAACAAAGACCAAGTAGAACAGTAATTGAACATCAGCAGCTTCAAATCAATTCATGTGATCTCATATGATCAGTTACATCTTCCGTATTGTGTAAGGCAGAGTGATAGGTAAGATACTTTTCGTTGCAGTCCGATCGTATCAGAAGCAGAGCGCGATGTTAGACGGAAAGCAGTAAAATGCAACGCGAAAAGAAAAAAACAGGAACAAAGACCAAGTAGAACGTTCTTGGGAGCTAGTTGGTTCATTGCAGAAAAGATTAGAACTGCGCGAATGGGACATGACAGGAGAACGAGGTGTTTGTTTGTGTGTTTGTCGAGGTGTGTTGTTTGAACGAGGTGTGTTTGTCGTCCGTGTTCCTCGTTCTCCTGTCCTGTCCCACTCGCGCAGTTCTTATCTTTTCTGCAAGGAACAAAGACGTTTAGTCTTCCTGTGGCACCGTTTTCTGCTGTGCCGCATACGTTGTCGGTTGCAGCATCGCTGCTATGTACAGTCTTTGTCAAAAGTAATCAGGCTGCGTGGTTTGTTTCTAGCTCGTACAGTGGAGCCCTTATAGCTTCCCTGAAGCTGAAATGGTCGTTAAAGGTAAGGACTGGGGGTCTTCTTACCTTCCAACACCTTTTGATCTTTAGGAAAGCCACAAGGGCTCCACTGTACTAGCTAGAAGCAAACCATGCAGCCTGGTTACTTTTGACAAATACCGTACCTTCTCCACCATCACCCTCGCATCCACCGGTCTGGACGCGGCCGACCAGGCCGACCCACGGGTTACACGAGGCATACTGAATGCACCCGTGCGCAAGAAAAATGAGGGGGTGTTAAAGCGCGTCCAGCGGCGGCAGGAGAGGGAAAAAGAAGAGAGAAGGTAGAGGAGCAGCCGCTCGGACCGCGGGAACCGGTTCTTCTCCGGACGGCCGACTGCTGCTGCGCCCGGGCAACGGGACCGGGGTAGGCCGCCAAGTGGGACAGCGGCGACTGGCGCCCATACCTGCACCGGTCGAGCTTCTCCCCCGTGTGTACTCTAATCATCTCCGTAGCTGCGGGCACGCGTTGTTATGGAACAACACTCTAATCACTCTCTCTATCTCGCCATTTAAAACCGAGCGAAGGACGCGCGGAGGTTAGGGGAGAAGGAGAGGGTACACAAACAGACCCCGTTTGCTTCACCGACCGTGTTCGTCTCTGCGCTGTTTGAAGACGCCCCAAAAAGCACCAACTCGCTCTCATTTCCGCTCTGTCGCCCATCCCGACGTACTATCAGCAAGAAATGAAACGCGAACAAGACAACTGAGACACGAACAGGAGAATGAGAAGTTCCTAACCAGGCTACGCTCAATATTAGCTCGGGTTACAACAAATTCGAAGGCGCGAAGACTCTTCTTCGCAAGAAGTGTTAATCAACCTCCCGTGTATTTCCTCTCCAGGAGCTAATGTGTTGGTGTTTTGTGCTGCAACCTCAGGTTTCTTGTTCGCGTTTCATTCGTTGCTACAGCCACGCACTGTGCAGTGGACAAGCGTATACGGTTGGCTGCAAAAATGCGACACAATAAATGAAGACCAAATACTGAATTACCTCGCGGCCTTGCAGCACGCATTGTGGAATTCTAAGCAGCGTTGGTGGCGCCAGAATGCAGACTGCACGATTCAACTCTCCGGGACGGATGCGTGTAGCCTGAGTGGGCGTGAAGTTTTCTCGCGTGTGGCTTCAACGTTCCGTAAAGTTTCGCAGACGACTGATACTGTATGCATGGGCGTGGCTGGAAGCACGAGACGACGTTAAGTGACGCGGAGGAGTTGAAGTGGTGGCCGTGACCATGTCTCGAATGTGCTACACCGGCTCGACCAGACACAGACAGAAAAAAAAAAAAAGAAGAAGCAATCAGGCATGCACGGCGCGGACCTGCCTACGCGGAGGGCAGGTTTTGGTTGGCTCTGCCCGATCGATTGCGGCTAGGGCTTTCAAGATGGCCTTGCACACGCACTGATCTGGCAACGTGGGTCACCTAAATGCATGACTGCATTCGTGACGATATGAATCCGCGCCGTGCACACATTGTGCATGTTAGCCGACCAGCCGACGAAGAGTTGACGTAAGTGGTAAAAAATGACAGCGAAAAAATGACAGCAGTTGTCAACGCTATAGTTGGTTCGGATGATTGACGCAACGACGTAATGCATAACGAGATTTGTGGCGGTTGCTGGGATGGTGATGATGTGTTCACGGTTAACTATTAAACGACCAGAATGCGTTTTATTGCGTTTTGCCACTATGCGTTCGTTCAATCTGCGCCGTTTATATTTCTGGGACGCATCCGGATTGTACAGTCGGGGACAAAAGTCTCCGGACCACCTGTACCTCTAACGAAGCCGATAGCTCTGCTATTAGTCGGCTGCTGGAGACCACACTTGTGGAGGTAAAAGTTAAATTTTTGTTCTTTCATCTCCACAAGTGCGGTCTCCAGCCGCTGTCTGATAGTAGAGCTATAAGCTTCGTTTGAGGAACACGTGGTCCGGAGACTTTTGTCCCCGACTGTACCTGCTTTGTGGTCAGGGCATCTATCTCCGTGGGTCAGGGTAAAGGCGTGAGTGTAGTCGTAATCGGCTTTGTCCCTACACTTCCTGCTGAACTCCAGATCGACGCACATGTCGACTTCATAGGAAGGGTTTCGGTAGTGAATGGCACCCATTGAAACCGACGGGGAAGTGCTGGATGGATTTCAGGGTGTTTCCCGATAGGCGTTTCGAGGCATCGGACGGCGTATTGTTGAGAGCGCGCGCCCTCGCCGATGTTGACGAAGGTAGCACGAGGCACGCTATGCTTAGGGGACAAACCGACAAATACATAAAACGCTAGAGAACGAAGCTAAGACAGCTAATGTTTTAAAAGTAAAAAACTCTTTCGGGGCTTGCCAGCACTCTATACAAAAGAAAAAGGAAACTCTCTGTAAACAAATTACAGCAATAAGTAAGGAGGAATTTTCAATACAAAGTTAAGCATGCGCATAATTTATTCAAAAGTACCTGTCTGACGGCAAACAGTTTATTTTTTCTTTTCTTTTTCTTTGCCGCCGCGGTGGCTAAGTGGTTATGGTGCTCGGCTGCTGACCCGAAAGACGCAGGTTCGGCCGCGGCGGTTGAATAAATTTCTTTGGAGGAGAAATTCTAGAGGCCCGTGTACTGTGCGATGTCAGCGCACGTTAAAGAACCCCAGGTGGTCGAAATTTCCGGAGCCCTTCACTACGGCGTCCCTCATAGCCTGAGTCGCTTTGGGACATTAAACCCCATAAACCAACCAGTTCGTTTTGGTGTGCGTTCCTTCTTTTTTTCTTTCATCTGTAGGTATAGTAGTTTGAACGAAGAAATCTGCGGCTCCGTCACGTTGCCGAAACTACGCGTGAGAAGCATGAAACGCTTAGCTTCTCTTGATTTGGTTTGGTTAATGGGGGTTTACCGTCCCAAAGCGACTCAGGCTATGAAGGACGCCGTAGTGAAGGGCTCCGGAAATTTCGACCACCTGGGGTTCTTTAACCTACTGACATCGCACAGTACACGGACCACTAGAATTTCGCCTGCATCGAAATTCGACCACCGCGGCCGGGATCAAACCCGTGTCTCTTGGGTCAGCAGTCGAGCGCCATAACCACTGAGCCACCGCGGCGGCCCACTTAGCTTCTCTTCAAAGCGTAGTTGGATGCGCAGTGACGTCACAGCAGCGACGTCCGACGCGGAGCACATGCACCAGGCGGTCGCCGCTCGTAGCTGAACGGGTCATTCACAATAGCTTCCTCTTGAGTTTCTCATCTGGCGCCACAGGGAAAGCGGTGCCGTCTCTGATGGTCTCCGGTTTTCCTGCGCATACGCGTCGCTGTGTATGGGCATGTATACCCCTACGGAGGCTGGGCAAGATGGGCCCAGACCGTCGCACTCGGTGTGTTGAACATTGTCACATACTGAGCTCTCTTTGAAAGCACTTTTGAAAAAAAGAATACGACGTGACCAATTTATTTGTTTATTCGTTTATTAATGCTTGTTTTTTTATTATTGCGTTTCTTTATTCACGTTTGTTTGTTAATTAATAATTTGTCGCAAAGTTCCGCAATGGCAGGGCTAAGGGCGCATATCCCTTCAGCGTTTACCCGCCTTCCCGCTACGGAGCCTTGAGACATGTTTTTTTTATAAGGCCGGCCGACATGGGCGTCGTGGGGTTCGAGAGAAAGAGTTCATGAACTCAGTGTGCAGACATAGAAAAAGCAGAATATTTATACAAGACGAAAATTTACAATTTTAAAATAGCATAATGCTCCGGCGCGAAGGTCAAAGGTTTAGGGGAATCTCCCAAGGTGGAGATCAATTCGCTCTCGCCCTACCATAAGCTTGCCGTCCCGGTTAGCTCAATTGGTAGAGCGACTGCTCCGGTGAAGCGGTGGTCCCGGGTTCGAACCCCGGACCAGGATGAATTTTTCTTTAACTGCGAAGTTTCTGCGCTTGGGTGGATGTCAATGAGTAATTACTCCCTTATAACTCCGGCACGAACTACTAGCACTGAGCACACAGGAATAATTACAATTAACATCACGCATAGATGCGGGCGGATTCAAGTAGTGATGGTATATACAGAGGCGAAAGGGAGAGCAAAACAAAGGTTCAATAAAACTTCGGCGCAAGAAAACTTCACACGTCCCGGCGTCACCGAGGCGATCGGGGTTAACGGCAAGGCGGTTGCAGAGTCGCGCGTATGAAGGGCCGCGGATGACTAGTTCCGCGGGAGACTCCCCGAAGCGCACTGCCTTGACGGGACGGAGCTCGCCTTTTTTTCCCTTTCGTCCGGGTTGCACGAACGCCATGGACGAGCCTCCGGGTCAGTGCTCCGAGGAGCCCGTCGGAACATGCCCAAACATCCGGGTGGCCCTCCCGTATTTTCCGGTGTTTAGGAGGCGGCTTGTGACGACGTTCGTTTATTCCTTCGCTTGTTTATTTTTTTTGTGCGTGTGTTTGTTTGGTTGTTTGACTCTGCCAACGGCATTTTGACGGCGCTGGCAGAGGCGAGTACAGGGATGAAAATCAAATAATTTCCATTATAAAGCAAAAGAAGCAAGAAAAATGCCCGAAACAGGCAGTCACGAAATAATGAGCATTAATACATACCATTGTACCGTGACATCGTGAACACGATAAGCACACAATCATATAAATGCTCAGCAAACAAACAAAAGAAAGGAAATAGCGACGCAAGGAACAACGCGCTTCGTTACAGATAAGCTATTTTTATTCTTTCTTTTATTTTATTTTTCATTTCTTACAAGACACTTATGATACGGCTTGAACACGTTCAGGAGTGAAGTTGCAGACTGAAGTCAGTCTCGAGCATCCGATGAGCGGCCTGACGAAGTAGTTACTCCTGCACTCTATAGGCACGAATATGGTTTGGTTTGGTTTATGGGGTTTAACGTCTCAAAGCGACTGAGGCTATGAGAGACGCCGTAGTGAAGGGCTGCGGAAATTTCGGCCACCTGGGGTTCTTTAACGTGCACTTACATTGCACAAGTAATTTGAATATCCTTGCTAAAGAGAGATAACAGCAGCTAGATAACAAGAGGGAAAAAAAATTAGGCATTTTTATTGCTTATGATATCGAGCACTGTGTCAAAGATACGAATCACAGTTGAACACCGTTTGGTTTAGTTTGGTTTGATTTATGGGGTTTAACGTCCCAAAGCGACTCAGGCTATGAGAGACGCCGTAGCGAAGAGCTTCGGAAATTTGCAGCACCTGGGGTTCTTCAACGTGCACTGACATCGCGCAGCACACGGGCCTCTAGAATTTCGCCTTCATCGAAATTCGGCCGCCGCGGCCGGGATCGAACCCGCGTCTTTCGGGTCAGCAGCCGAGCGCCGTAACCACTGAGCCACCGCGGCGGGAACAAGACTGATAGGGATAGGCGTCTCCAACGCAAGACTGATATGGATAGTGCGATAAACAGAGACGCCTGCTATCGAGGAGTTTTCCTTGCGAGTTAGTTGGTACAAATTCGTTCACCTTCAAAAACTGCGCCATCTATCTTCAGGCATATGGAGGGCAGGGGGTTTCAGTATCGCAAGTGTCCAGTCACCGTACCACTGGACTGTTTTGAAAACAGAATTCAATTTGCGTCTTCAGTCTTAAATCGAACGTGCCCTACGTATCGCTGCTCGTGTGCCAGGCAGGACTGACACAGTGCGAATGGAGGCGACCCGGGGAGTTCCTGCACCCGCTGGAGACAGAGGGCGGTTTCTCGTCGGCCGATGTAAAATTTATTCCTCCGTCGTATAGCGTAGCAACAACGCCTTGAACGGGCGCTCGGTCGACGTGCCCGCTGGCCACAGAGAAGCTGTTAACGGACGAGGCAGCATATCCGCGTATTAAATATAAATGAGGCCAGCGGCAACTCCTGAGGTGTCGCGGGAGAGAAGGAAATTGAGCGCCATGAACGCGGAAAAGGCAATGTAAACACTGTATAAGCCTCCTTCATGAAATATTCAGAGCGAGGAAAAGTAGCAAACAATACTCAGAAAAGATTGGCTATTATACGTTCTCACAAATCACGCAAGCCTTTGGTCAAATATCATAGCATATTAGCTAGACGCAGAAATGATTCAGCCGTCATTATTTGGGGTTCATGACGAGCTCAACTCAAAGCTCATCCTTCGGAGCTTTTATTTGCGCAGGCCTTTAAGAGGCCTGTTTTTAACATCGTTTTTTTTTTAATGCAGGCAGAAAGATATTTAAGATCCTGGTATTGTTTTCATCATAGCGAAGTTTTTGATTACGCTAATAATGGTTCTAAAATTGCCTTTAACTTCAGATTTGAACCCACCTTCTGTAGTTTACATGCCAGCATGCCCCTAAAATGTAGTGCTTTCATTGCACTGAATTTTGGAAAGCAGTAAAGGATTCTGCTTGCTGCGATGTATTGCTAGAAGGAGTGCATTTGCAGCACGCACGCACGCACGCATACACGCACACACACACATGCACGCACGCGCGTACACACACACACACACGCGCGCGCGCGCGCGCGCGCGCACGCACGCACGCACACACATACACACACGCCGCGGTGGCTCAATGGTTACGGTGCTCGGCTGCTTGCCCGAAAGACGCGGGTTCGATCCCGGCCGCGGCGGCCGAATTTCGATGGAGGCGAAATTCTAGAGGCCCGTGTGCTGTGCGATGTCAGTGCACGTTAAAGAACCGCAGGTGGTCGAAATTTCCGGAGCCCTTCACTACGGCGTCCCTCATAGCCTGAGTCACTTTGGGACGTTAAACACCAATAAACCAACACACACACACACACACACACACACACACACACACACACACACACACACACACACACACACACACACACACACACACACACACACACACACACACACACACACACACACACACACACACACACACTTTTTTATGTCATACAAATTCCTTCTGTCCGCCTCAGTGCGCGCGCCTATGGACGCGGCGGATATAAACCCACCATCGGGCACATTCAAGTTCAGGGCATCAACTTGGCAAGTAACAGGCAACAGAGGCTCACGGGATGCCCACTAAGCTGACTCCCTGAAGCGCGAACACGAAGCAGCCCAAATATCTGCCGTTCTGCGAAGGGGGCAGATTCTGAGTAACTGCCCGCGCGGCGAGCGCATGCACGGCCTTTTACGACTCGGATCGATCAACGCTCCCGCATGGTCCCCCCCTCCCCTTCCTTCCCCCCTCCTTCTCCCCTGTTCGAGTGTTTCCCGCTGTCGTCACGAAAGGTGCCCAACATGTACTATCAGCAAGGAATGAAACGCGAACAAGAAAACTGAGGTGGCAGCACAAAAACACCAACATATTAGCTCCTAGAGAGAAACTACAAGCAAGATTGGTTAACATTTCTCAAGAAGACTGTTAGCGCTTTCGAAATTGAAATAACCTGAGCTTGTATTGAGCTTCCCGTGGCTCGGAACTTGTTATTTAGCTGTCCTTGGCTCAGTTGTCTTGTTCGCGTTTCATTTCTTGCTGATGGTACGTGCGCCTTACACAGCCAAAGCTCGGGACGTGATGGTAATTTCTGTGCAAATTTATTGACGCTAACTCTGTACAAAAGGTGATCCTTTTGTTGAAAAAATTAAGCGATAAACGTGTGAGAATGCAAATTACTGGCAAACATTCAAATACTTTATTTTTTTATTTTTTTCCTCTCTCATCTTTATTGCGGGCCTTTGATTTGTATGGGGGAAGGGTCCTGAAGAAACCCGAAGCGTGTTTATAGGGTAGTTTACTTTTCTGAACGAGTTGGTAAAAAAAAGGGGGGGGGGGGGGGGGGATTTTGGGGGAAGGGGGCATGCACACATTTTTTTATGTGTTTTATCCGTGACAAAGAATGGTTTGGTTCATTGGGGTTCTCGAAGCAATTCAGGCTATGAGAGACGCCGTAGTGAAGGGCTCCGGAAATTTCGACCACCTGGGGTTCTTTAACGTGCACTGACATTGCACAGCACACGGGCCTCTAGAATTTCGCCTCCATAGAAATTCGGGCACCGCGGCCGGGATCGAACCCGCGTCTTTCGGGTCAGCAGAGCGCCGTAACCCCTGAGCCACCGCGGCGGGGCTGACAAAAATTGTCTTCTCACTGGGCGTATCCGCATATCGCCCCTCGCAGTGAATCTGTGTCTATGGTGTTTCCCAGCTGAGCTCAAGGTGACGGGTTCTGTCCTGGTCGTCGCAGCTGCGCTTCGATCCAGGCGAAATGCATCAGTGGTCTGTACTTAGACTCCGGTAACCGTTATAAAGATGCATGATGCAGCAATTCGTAGCCCACCACTACGACTTGCTCATACAGTGCTGGTTTGGCACACACGAACAAGTCAATCAACAAACCAGTTTTTTTTTTTTTGGTCTAGCCGACATTTATTTGAAATTTGAAATTTATTTTCTTTCTTTTTCAACAGAAAGAGGGAGCCGGGGCAAAAGGCCAATTGGCCTGACGAGGTCCCGGCACCTGAAGCAGGGGCAGCGGTGCGCAGCACATACAAGCATGATAACATCACGGCAACAAGATACAAAGAATTGGTGACATTGTGTACACAAAACGAGATGGAGAAGCACTGTATTAGAAAATGTGGCCACAGTATATAACACACAGGAGATATAATCTATATATATATATATATTGTTGTGTCCCCTTATTGCTTTTGTGTGTGTGCGCCCCCGCGTCCTCCTCCTAACGACCACTCGCATCCTCCTCCTAACGACCGCTTGCCCCTCGTCGCTCGCTGTCACCGGATGCCCCCCCCACGGTGCGCCCCCGCGCCCTCCTCCTGTTCTGGGAAGCCACTCCCTCCCGTGGACGCTTCTCGGCTCCCCCCTTTCTTCGGGCGGCCAGTTCGGCTCCTGCCTCGGTCGACGCTGGTCGCACCCTCATCGGCTTTAAATAAACGAAGTCTTAAAGTACCGTGTGCGTCTTTCGCTGCATTCAACACAGCGACCGGACACGACATATATATATATATATATATATATATATATATATATATATATATATATATATATATATATATATATATATATATATATATATGCAATGGCATAACAAAAATGCAAGTAAAGAAGCACTGCAAGCATTAGACACAGCGTCAATAGAACACAAGATAGTCAATAATTATACAAAAGAGGTGCACAGGCATTGCACGGGAAATATAAACCGTGTAAACATTGATTTTTTACCAAAGACTAAAAGCGTAGTAATTTAATAAAGCAACATGATGTGCAGTAAAAAAGTAAAAATAACAATATGTACGCCAAGAACGAGACAACCTTAAGAAATTTTCATGTTAATAAAGGGTCAGTTTCACACGGTTACGAAGAAAACTATATTTCGCAATGTGGAAAGCGAGCTTTGTTGCTGAATAGAAACTAAGCTCACTGTCCTGGCTTCGAAGCCGGCACCAGAGCCAGAATGAGGACAGTGAGAACTTGATCGTAACGGGAACATCGGGCTTCCAGTCAATTCAGCGCCAGCGTCACACCAAGCCCAGCTGCAGTCCATCGGATGGTACGTCCGGCGCCAGCAAGTCCCGCAACGTCGGGGGAAGAGGGTAGGGATAATTGGATGACCAAATGACAGACGGCGCTGGAAAGAGCAGGCAGGGGTGAGGAATGTTTCTCTTTTGTTTCCTTAGGTTATTAATGCACTGTATAGATTTATTTCTTTTTTATCATGGTCATATGTTCCCTTTTGTTTTCTCTGGTTTTAATGCACTGTATTATATTTTTTTTTCGCCCCCCTTACACAATGCCCAATGGGCCTGTAAGGTATTTCAAATAAATAAATAAATGTATTTTCATGGAGGCTGTGGTGAACGCGTCCACATCCGCCACCCCGACGCAGTGACACCAACATCATCAGTTGAAGGGATCCCCTACAAGCAAGAAATGAGTTCTCACTACGAACATATTAGAGAACCTCTCCGTATACCTTCCCTGCTCTTGACAAATACCTCTCGAAATCGCGCTCGATATACTAGCGGGGAACGGAGTAAAGGGCAGAAGCAGGCGGAGCGGTCCGAGCCGACATTGATCGGAAACCCGGGGAGTAATAAAAGAGCGCGTATTAGCCAAACGAGTTAGAGGAAATCCGTCTGCGGGGGCCAGATTTTCGCTTCGACGAAACGTTCTCCACCACGCGCTTTTTTCGCCGAATTCATTTCGCCAGGAACACTCAACTTTCTCTCACTGGTAGTTTTTTTGACGATGTTACGCAACACGGGCGAAAGTTACAAGCGCCGCACGCAAAAAACGGCTGCTCGGTCACGACTTCCGTGACGTTGCGCTGGCAGCGCCCTCTATTCCTCGCTTTCTTTTCTTTCCGATCTGTTTTTGTTTTTCTGTCTGGATTACTCGCAACGAAAAGAGCCGCAAAGGGGCTCTTAAACCCAGAAGATATCAAAATCAAATCAAGTTTATCAAGTAAACCATTTACCTTCAACTTACAGCTGTAGCTGATAGCCTCACTATAGAAAAAGGTTGCCACCTTGACAAGGCCAGAAAGGCACTTTGACAACGGCGACGTTATAGAAAGGCAACTCAGATGATGTCAAATGTTTGGCATCCGCATGCGATTTTGATAGTACAGACAAAAAAAAAACTAAAACAATTCTCGTTGACGCTAGGAATTTCTCCTTTACAGATTTGTCAATTAAAGTAATCGATCCATGGTAAGCGCCGCAATCGAAAATAATTCAGTATCATTATAAAATGACATAAAATAAAAGTAGTTTCACACACTACAAGTAATGCAGCGCAAAAATTAACATACAACAGCATACAGAGCGTATGAAATGCCGCAGTGCGCGATAAGCAGAATTAAAATCTCAACTTCATTTAAAGGAAGAAACAGCACGACGAAACACGGACACACGAAGAAACGACACACACACGAGCGCTGACAGAACTGAAATTTTATTCTGGTGGAAAGACCCTTAAATAGAAAACATGAGGGGGTGGGTAACAGGGCTGCTGCAGCGATAACCGGCAGTCAGTGTGGTCGCGTCACAAGATGACAAAAATGCATTACCCACTAGCCCGGAACCTTGCTCTTCTCAACTTCATCCCACATACATACGCTGCTTTGCGCAAGGTGTGCTGCTTGCACAGTGTATCAGATTGCGTGCACATCGCCGAAAGAAGATAACGAGATGCGATTCGATGGGGAGAACATTCGATGCGCGCCGCTCTCTGTCACGCGACCCGAGTCGCCCTCATGTGAGCCGCGGTGGATAAGGTGCGCGGATCCTCGGCTGAGCCGCGCCCACTCCGACCGGTTGCGCAAGGCGACTCTTTCACCATAAAGACGGCGACGCACTCGAAGATGGAACCGTGCCAGAGCTCTCTCTCGCAGAAACAACCTCGCTTTACCTCCCCGATTTCCGTGCCCCAGATACGCGCTCCGGCGGCAGACGGGTGCATGCAACGCTGTGTTGGCGTTTAATGGTCTCAGAGCTGCACATGGTCTTATAAAAAAAAAAAATATACAGCCACCGCGGCTGTTGATGGCGATGAATGGTTGTGCACGTGAGCACTTGAGAAGGATACATCGACGACTGGACCCTCGTGGATATGGCTTCCGAATTATCGCTGAGCGAACTCTTGTCGTCAATACGTACTCCGTCCCTAACACAGTATGACTGGTGAAGTTTCGCTCAGAGAGAGAGAGAGAACTTTATTTACAAAGGAATTCGGGGCACGCCCCAGGGTCCCCGCACGACCCCACTGCACTCAAGTGTTTATGTTCCTGAGGTCCATAACACTGGCAGCACGGCCGGTGGCGATGGTCTGCACGGCCGGGTCCTCCGAATGCAGCAGGGTCTCCCAGTCCTCCCAGGTCTTGAGGTTCTCTAGGTCCCGCGGGGGAGGGTCCGCCGGGCAGAGGGAAAGGATGTGGAGGGAAGAAGCGAAGGGTTCTGGGCATAGGGCGCAAGCAGGAGTGGGGAAGGAGGGATGATAGTGGGTTAGGGTAAGGGGCGAGGGGAGAGTATGTGTTTGTAATCTGCGCCAGAGTGTTGCGTGTCTGTTATCTAGGGAGGGGTGGGGCGGGGGGTAGAGCTGGCGAGAGGCTCTGTATGCCTGGGTCAGCTCACTGAATGAGTGCATGCGATCCTTCGTGAATCCCCGATCCGAGGCCACCTGAGCCCGGTTTAAAGAACCTCGGGCTAAAAGGTTGGCGGCCTCGTTTCCGGGATTCCCGGAGTGCGAAGGCACCCATATCAGCTCCACTTGGCGGGGCGGGGGTGCATCGGGCGAGTCCAGTATGCCAAAAGCAGGGACATGAACTCGGCCTCGAGCAAAATTTAGAATCGCAGTTTTAGAGTCAGTTAAAATATACCGGGCTTCCGTGCGGGTTATAGCAAGTGCAATGGCGGCTTCCTCTGCAGCCTCTGGGGACGTATCTGGAGGGAGAGGTAGTGTGAAGAGGGTGGATGAAGAGGAGTCCACCGCAGCTGCTGTCGCTTCATCACCCGTGCAGGCAGCGTCCACCCATACGGCGTCCGGCTGGGGGCCGTACGCTCGATGGAGTGCCTTCGCACGGGCTCTGCGGCGCTGCTCATGGTGGGACGGGTGCATATTCCTCGGGAGCGGCCTGATGAGAAGCTCTCGGTGAAGGGATCGTGGGATGGCGAGAAGGGTTGGGTCGTTGGCCGGTATTTTGATTCCCAGGGAGTCCAGGATATACCGACCTGTGGAAGTTTTTGTGAGCCTGATGTATTGGGCCTGTCGGTGGGCCTCCACCAGTTCCCCGATCGTGTTGTGGAGGCCCAGGCCTAGTAATCTGTCTGTGGGTGTGTTGAGGGGAAGATGAAGTGCTACCTTGAATGCCTTGCGAATCAAAGCATCCAAAGCGTTTATGTCATGTTTGGATAGGGGTAAGTATGGGGTAGTGTACAGTACACGGCTGAGGACAAAGGCATGAATGAGGCGACATAGGTCGCGCTCCTTCATGCCTCTATGATGTCCCGAAACCCTGCGGATGAGGTGCGATATCGCGCCTGCAACCTGCTTGAGTTTCTTGAGGGTAGTGGTGTTTTTGCCATCGTTCTGGATGTGCAAGCCCAATACACGGAGGGTGCCAACCTCAGGTACCGGGTAACCATTCAATTCAATGGCAATGGGGGAGCGGGGACAGCGGTGGTTCTTAGGCCGGATGAGGAGCAGTTCGGACTTCTCTGGGGAGCAAGACAGTCCGATGGTCCGTGCGTAATTTTGGGTGAGGGTGGCTGCTTCCTGTAAGGTGTTCTCTATGTCGCCGTCACTGCCGTGGGTGGTCCACAGGGTGATATCGTCGGCATAAAGAGTGTGCTTGAGGTGGGGAATAGTTGCCAATTTCCGGGCGAGGGGTATGAGGGTTATGTTAAAGAGAAAGGGGGAAAGGACGGACCCTTGAGGGGTGCCGGTACTCTGAAGTGTGTAGGAGGTGGAAGACAGAGGCCCGAAGTGTATCTCAGCCGTGCGGTCAGTCAGGAATGCTTGAATGTAGGCATACGTGCGCACACCCACATTCAATGGGGATAGAGCAGTCATGATCGCCTGATGTTCAATGCGATCAAAAGCTTTGGAGAGATCCAAAGCTAAGACTGCCTTGGTGTGACCTGGAAGAAGCGGGTCAAAAAGGTCGTGTGTGAGTTGCAGCATGGCATCCTGTGCGGATAGATGAGGGCGGAATCCCACCATGCTATGCGGGTAGAGATTGTTGTCCGCCATGTGACTTGTGAGTCTCGCTAACACAACATGCTCGAGGAGCTTCCCGAGGCATGAGGTTAGCGAAATCGGGCGAAGGTTTTGAATGGTGAGTGGTTTGTTGGGTTTTGGTATAAATATTACCTTCGCGTGGCGCCAGGACTGCGGGAGGTTACCCTCCCTCCAGCACTGGTTGAAGTATTTCGTAATGTGGGTGATCGATTGGTCATCCAGATTACGGAGCATGGAGTTTGTGATTTGGTCTGCACCAGGTGCGGAGTTGGCGCGGAAAGTCAGGAGGGCCGCTCTGACTTCCGTCTCCGTGATGTCGGTGTCGAGTGTTGGATTTGCTTGTCCTGTGTAGTGCGGTAGAGGTATGGGGCCGCCTGGAGATGTGTATATGGTTTGAAGTGTGTCTAGAAGGGTGTCGGGATCGTCAATGTGTTCATGTGTGAGGCGTGTCACGTGGTGCTGTGCTGCTGATTTGGTGCGTGTGGGGTCAATGAGGTGTCGGAGGAGTTGCCATGCACGTTTGCTGGACAGGTTTCCGGCGATGCCGTCACATATCTGTCCCCAGTTGGATCGACAGAGCTCCTCAGAGTGCTGTTGGATTTGTGTCTGCAGCGCGGCCAGCCGCTTTTTAAGCGTTCTCTTGTGTTTGTTGCCTTTCCAGCGTTCCAGGATGCTGTGATAAGCCTCCCAGAGGTGGGCTAGGCGTGTGTCAAGGGTCGGTGTTTCGGTTGTAGTTTCAATGTGTCGTGTGTTGTGGTGAACGTCATGCTTGAGTGATTGCACCCATGCATCGATGTCTGCGATGGGAGTGTCTGGGAGGGCGGTGCGTGCAGCGCGAAAGGCATCCCAGTTAATGAGTTCGTGTGTCATATTTGCGTGACGGGGTGGTTTGTATGGGACAGTGATTTGTATAATGTAATGATCACTGCCCAGTGTATGTTGTGTTCTGTTCCAGGTAACGCCGCGGATACAGCGGCTCAGCGTCAGGTCCGGACTGGTGTCCATGCTGACACTGTTGCCGATCCGCGTAGGCGTCTGAAACGTGTTGTGCACAGTGAGTTGGAGGTTCTGCAGGAGCAGCCAGAGCCTGCGACCTCGATGTGTCGTGGTTGTGTATCCCCAGTCAGTATGCTGACTGTTGAAGTCCCCACCGATGAGTAGGGGATGTTTCCCTGCTAGATGATGTAGGTCTCGCAGAAGTGATTCTAGCGGGGCCATCGGCAGGGACGGGGGGTGGTATATGTATCCTCGTCAGACCCCGCGCACATTACCAGCCTAAGTGCCACTGGCAGTAAGAGAGTATGCTACGTAGTCATCTTTTAGGGAATTGTGTAGAGACAGGGGGCGCTTATTATAGCAGCTTTCCAAGTTGACTGCTTTGTCTAAATCAGCTTCGCACTCCCAGCGAACAAATACTAATATCTAAGCTTCTAACGCTCCGCCTTGAGTTTACCTGTAATTATGATTAGAATATGTATTCTGCCGCCTGTACCTTTAACTAAATTGAATCATAAAACGTTACTGCGCGTCACTGAAGGGCCACTGAAAGAATGAACTGCTGGACCTACGTTTTTTTTGTTTTGTTTTTTTTTTTAACACGATAGGTTTAAGGAGCTCGTGTCGTAGAAAATTCGGCGTTGCCGTCGCGTCGGCGTCTTCGTTGACCGGGATCGAAAAATCCACGAAAAATCCCCAGAGAAGCAACCTAGGAGGCAAATGGGTCACCTAGGTCACGTGCCATGGCGGCGTCATCACAATCTTCCAACCGGATAGCGAGCAAACTGCCCACCATGGCAGGTGAATGTTAAAGTAATGATTGGCCCCTCGGGAGGAGCAACCTGGGTCGTACAAGGTCAACCGGTGGATGCACCTGGCATCGCAGGGCAGTGACGCATCGCTCAACCGCCGCTTCAACAATTCGCCAGGAGGGGTATGAGGACTCCAGGGATATATGAATGTAGAGAAGGACCAGTTCTGCATATATGGGCATTAAACAATTACTGCCTGGGGGAATACCGGCTATACTTCAGGTGGGTTCTTTATGTCACACAGATGCTGACTTAAAAAGAATTACAGGAATCGATGCACAGGAACGGGAGTTATTCAGTGAAGAAATTTCAAAATACAAGCAAACAAAACGCTGCCCTCAACTCGATTTTGGCGGGGCTTCCCACTCCTATTTCGCTCTCCCAATGACGGCACCTGGCGCAACCAATCAAAACAGCCAGCCAGAGCACGTCGCGGAAGTTTGTAATCCATGGTTGCCTGCTCTCTGTGAGACTGGCAGCGTTGTTTCCATGCCAGAGCGCCCCTGGTGGTGTATTTTTATTTTACTTGCTTTGCAGGGCTTTTATCTAAGACAAACAAATTGTTTTTGTTGATCTAATATAAAACGCAGACAAGTGACAAAATGTGTCTCTATTTATTCACACAATTTGCAGGATATTTACTGTTTGTCCGGACATCAAGCTCGCGCCAGGTGATGTCATATCCGCTGCTAAAAACCCGCCACTGTGTGGCGACACCATCAGAGCCATGAAGTTGTTTTTGGGAGGACATTAAAATATTAAAAAAAACGGAATATACGCGGTATTACCGACGTTATTAGCACCATTATAACACACTGTATGCAATCAACAGGCAAAACAGTTAACTAAGATTGTGTTTCTGGGCCCCTTTAAGGTGGAGCCTAGGAGTCCCCTCAATTTTTTTTTTGTACGCGTCTATGGGGACACCCAGACATTGCACAAGGCTGACAAACGAAATTTTTGCTTTGATCTGAACAGGTCACACCAGAGCTGCTTGCCTGGTGCCCAATGTCAGTACAGTTCCACGCAGTGAAATGAAAGCTGACTTACCCACAGCCTCTACGCTGCTCGCTTTCCTATACAACCGGAGGGAATAAAAGCACGCCGGGAGCGAGGAGCATAGAGAAATAATGAACAAGGCACAAAAGACGACGCCCGCGCGGCACACAAAGCCGCGAACGACGTTTCGGCTCCCGCAAAGCGGCCGCTCGCGGGAGCCCCACGCGCGTCGTTGTCTTCGGAGACTTTTTGCTCGGAAGCCCGCCCGCGGCAGCCCAACAGTACTTTTATATTATTACATTGTTCGTCGCGTAAGCTGGAGCTGCCGTTTCTCTCTTCACTTGGAGCTTTGCGGGAGGCGGGACGGTACTTTGTTTTTTTTTTTTACTTTCTGCCACGATCGATCTCCTTACGAGACGAGTTTTTTTCTCGAGCCAGCGGCTCCGTGAAACTAAATGGCTCTCGATGGATGCAGCGTCGGCCGCTTTGTAGCTGTGGACGCGCTTCAAGTAAGCAGGCAGAAGGGAAGAAAGAAGAAGAGGGAGGGAAGGAAGAAATGTAAGAAATAAAAAAAGAACGTGGTGGATGGCGTCTCGAGGACCATTTTCATCCGCTGTTGAGCCCCCCACCCCCTCCGTGCACACACACTATAACAAACTGTAACAAAGTCTTAGCCACATATGAGAGAGCCCCCCTTTCTTTCCTCTCGGATTAGAGAGAGGGAGGCTCTCTAAAACACTGATCCTGGTGTCCGACGCTTCGCCACTCCTTACCAGTACTTTGTCGTTGACGTTTTGGACGAGGAGTTGCCAGAGGATGTGCTCGTGGCCTGTCAGTGTATGACAGTGAGTTAAAACTGCGCGAACGAAAAATTCGACTCATTTTGTGTTCTGAAATAAAAGAAGTCTGTGATCGTCCGTGTTGTAAGTGCGGGCTTATGTTTCGAAAGCGTTTTCTTCTTTTTTCTTTTGCTACGCAGTTGGAACACATTATAGTATGATGCTCGGGAGGTCTTGTAAGAAGGTGCGCAACTCTCCTTCCAGTCAGTTCGCAACGTCTCTTGTGTTGGAGCAGTTTGCGTGGTATGGCAAGAGCGACACCGGGGCAAGAGTGATACCTTTTTTGTCCGAAGAAGCCAGGGGAGCAAAGCACGGTGAGGAGGTTGTGCTATCCCTGTGTGGTGCCATTTTGGTGCCAAGGATACTTGCTCAAAAGGAGGCACAAACTGCTGCAACGGGCGCTGAAATCTGTTCTAGGAATAACTCTGGAGGGAACGCTTAAGTTCCGCCTTAAGGGTATGGACTAGTTTGTATGGGTTAATGATATGTGCGGTATTGGTCACTCTCCACTATACACAACCACCGAACTCTGATACCAGATGTTCGCCCGTTGTAAAGGGTGTGACCGCGACACCACCCTAGCAAAAATTCTGATAGGATAAACTGTTAAGAATCCTATCAGTTCTGTCTATTGCATTATGAAACGATACAACTAATACACTGATAAAATTCCTTTTAGTTCTATTCTGGATGTATCAGCGTTATTCTGCGTATATAAGTCTATCAGTGTATTAGAGTATTCGTATTAGTGTACCAGATCTATGGCGCCTATCAGTACCTATGTGTGTTGTATAGGTGTAGTATGTGCATCGAGGAGAAACAAGCTTTCTCGACAGCCAAGAAAATAAGTAAAAAACAATCTTTCTGTATTATCACAAAAGGCAGTACATATAATTCAAATGATGAAGCAAACAATTTGTGAAGGAATGCATAATAAAAATCTACACAACAAAATTAATGTACCAAGCAGTTCATAAACGACTGATAAATTGATCACATTTAAAACAGCAAAGGTTTTTACATTGAATAACAATGAAACCCACATCATATTCACACCTGCCTTGTCCTGCAGGAAACAAAAAAAAATGCTGTGAAGAAAGTATTAACCCAATAAAAATCAACCACACCAACAGGAGGAGTGACAGAAAGTATTTCAAAACACTGCATATCCTGCAAGTTGTAAACCATAAAACAAACGAAAGGAGCCAAGGGCGTCCGCAGAACTTTTTCCAGGGGGGTGCACCCGATGTCTGGAGATGGGGGAGGCGGTAGGTTTGTAGTTGTTTTCTACTAGGGCATAAATAATGTCCGTAATTCCAAGGGGGGGCAACCGCCCCCCCTTGCCCCCCCTTCCGGACGCCCATGAAAGGAGCCACTGACTAGAAATTCACTGTAAATGAACACATACCTTCTCGTCAAGAACACAACAGGAATAGCAGAAGGGTGATCACATTTAAAACAGGAATAATATTTTCGCATTAAACAGTAAAAGCTTGAGCCCAGAGTAGCAGGCAATAAAAGAAAACAGCTATAAGCAAACTACAAAAAGCAATCAACATCAACCACAGAACAAGTGGAGAAAAAAAATGCAAAATACACACGAAACGGAAGCAAACTTTGACTAGGAATTTACACCAGTCCTTTTCCAATTCGTGAAACATGTACCAACCAGCCCGTATTTGCCCTCTTCTGTAATATTCTACCGGGCTTTATTAGTGTGTCAGTTGGAATTCTATATGTTGTATGAGGATCTCTGTTTTCTGTAAAAGACTGATACATCATCCTATCAGGTCTTGTACATGGCACAGTGAGATCTATCTGCTCCCTACCAGTCTGGTACAGAGTTCTATGGGTCAGGTAGGAATATAAATCAGACTAATAGAAGGACCTGTATGACCTATACATACTTTTAAGAGACTTGTAGAAATTTCTATCAGTTTTTTTGCTAGGGCATCATCATCATCACCAGTGAGGCTTGTGAGACCCAGACTTCCCTTCCCGAGCAACCTCCCGGGATTTTTCGTTGAGGCCGTCGACGATGACTCCGGGTTTTCAACTGAACGGGGCCCTTAACGGTAAAAATGTTTGTCTACTTCCAAGCGCCGTGGCACTAAAATCGATGCAGCATGTGCTGTCTGTGTAAGATTCAATATAATAGAAATAGCGGCCATCATAGAAACGGTTTCACTCGCGTGATCTGCACAGATGGATGTCGCCAGATTAGCACTCCCTGTATCTGGTTTGGAGATTAGCGGCTCAGTATCAGGAGGCGCCACCATAAATGGCTGCTATCATAGTTTGCGAACGGGGTGTGCTTTAGAGTGCGGCCTTTGCTTTCGCTCTAGGGTCAGTATCACTGAAGTCACAAGACATCTCAAGGTCGCCCTGCTTTTACCACGTCTAAATTATAGCGAAGGAGCGTGCAGTCAGTACCGGCTATAGCGTGGTTAAAGCGTTATGGCGAGTCAGAGGAGTCCGCGAGGGAGTTTTTTTCAAACGTGAGCTGGCGCGCTATATGGTACCCTGACTTCCATCTGCGACGCAGGGAGGCGCCACCATCGCCAAAACTCCGATGCGGCGCCATGCAAATGGTTCATCGCAGCGGCCGAAGCGTTTATGTCTCAACCCCCACCCGAGAAGCATGGGAGACTGCCCTCCTCAACTGCTTTACACTGGAGTCCCAAAGGGCTATAGTAAAGCGGGCGCGAGACGGGGCCTCGTCGTACGGTGTCCCGGACTAAGGATACGGACCATGTAGCGGGGTCTTCTGACCCCCAAACTCTCTTTGAGTATATAAAAAACAAGTTTTTCACCACCACCACGTCTCAACCATGTAACCGCGGCTCGTGACGACGTCCGCCCGTTGGACCTATGCGGAGAAATATGGAATTCGACCTCGACCTCTAAAGGCACGTAGAGAGGCGGTTAGGCAGTCGTCGCGCTTCCCCAGTGGGTGTCCCGTCCGCTGAACGGTGCGCCTCCGCGCTCTTCAGAGAGCAGTGCCCGTGCGGACACCCATCTTAGCCCCGCGCCTACGCGCGCCAGCGTAGCCAGCGTAGCGCCAGCGCCAGCGTAGCAGGAACGGCCTCAAACGTGGACATGTGCGTAACCCAGCGGTGCGCAGCGCCACTCAATGTTCATGATGCTATCAAGAAAGAAATAACTGAGAAGAAAAAGAAATAGCAAATGGATGAAATAGACAAAATAACTGAAACAAAGAATGAAACAAAAGAAATAGGCTCACTGGCACAGAAGCTGTTTGTTTGTTTGTTTGTTGGGGTTTAACGTCACAAAGCGACTCGGGCTATGAGGGACGCCGTAGTGAAGGGCTTCGCAAATTTCGACCACCTGGGGTTCTTTAACGTGCACTGACATCGCACAGCACACGGGCCTCTAGAATTTCGCCTTCATCGAAATCCAGCCGCCGCGGCCGGGATCGAACCCGCGTCTTTCGGGCACAGAAGCTATAGCCTGGATTCAGAATGCAGCTCGATCTGTGTCGATATCCTGGGATCCTGGATATCGTCAGCAATAAGTCCACCTTGCACACAGTCAGTTACAAAATACGCCCCCCCCCCCCCCCCCCCCCCCCCCTCCCACACTGCACAGTCTTGCCTTTCTACCGCGAGAAGGGGGATTTAATAAAGCCCGAACAAGGATATACAGCACAGGAGCCTACATGTACCGTGTTAATATGTATACGCTCCCTAATATACAGTCGCTGCCCGCCCCGCATAGTCCTCAACATTCCGTGTGCTTCGTATAGGTGGCCCCATATAGTTCGAATAGCCTCGCCCGTCAAGGTCGGCTCCGAGCCTCTGTCACATTAATGGCTGCACCAAGCTCACCACAGCTGTGGACACGTGCCCCTAGAAAACGTGCCGTCAAACAGCTCGCGTTTGCGGCGTCTCTCCTGTTACTATACTTGGAAAGTAGAATAACACCTGCGGTGCGCCCACACGATGCGAGTCTCGTGTGCACAAACTCTAGCGCCTGCACCAGCGGTCAGGCGTATTCGTAGCCTGATATCGAAGAATAAACCTACAGACGGATACAGCTCAAGTAGCAAGCGACAGATATCCCTCAAAGCAGATCCTCCAGTCATGGTGTCAACCGACTGTCAAGACTCCTCGGTTAATCCGATTAATCCGTGGCTATATTTCAGGTTATAGCAGATTTAAAAGGACCGGTCACGGATGAGAATCGGTCGGCGCCATTGGCTGGAAAGGGCTCCATTGAGGTGCATTTGCCGCTTCGTTCTTTAGTTGTATCCGACTAAAGCTTCTTTGCGTCCACACCACATCGACTGAGGTTCAGCATAATGCCTGCTTTGACACAGAACAGCTAGAGACTCAGGAAGAGGTCCCCCCCTCCCCCCATTCCTCCAGAGGGGCGGCGCAGTCTCCAACTGCTTGCACTCAGATCAGAGCTTTGAAAAACAGCAATTATATTCAATTCTGTTTATGAGCATGATTAGCAGAAGTGGAAAAGACTGTGCCCAATCTTTTATAATGCAGTCGATCACTCCTCGTGTTTAAATCTTTATAGAGCTACCTATCTAAATTTAAGTTTTGTATGCATTAAATGCACCATTGAAAGTGCGAAATAAAGAAAAATATAAACAAAGAAAAAAAGCAACAAATATTTCTATAAAACTTGAAACAAACTGGAAGTCTTCCCCTCCCTCGCCGCTTAGAAAAAAGTTTTGCAGTTCCCACACGGAATCATATACCCAATTTCACGGTAAATGCAAAGACTGCGTTGAAATGAATATTTTTATAAAGATATAAAATGCCCCATAACATATGGGGCTTTCGGCCTTTCCCATGGCGACGAATTGATCACATGTAACAAACGAAAATGTGCGCAGCTATACGGAACTGTATACAATTTGCTGCATAAATATATTAAGCGGTACAAATTGTGCAGGTTTGCAAAACAATACATGATTGTTAGTCAGCGGCCGTCCTGTTTAACGTATACCTATTTAGTTGCCCTTGTTTTAATTGCGCTGTTTTTCGTTTGTCAACTATTTCGAAATGCCTATTTGACAATGCCTGCCAAAGTTCATGAAAGGGACACGGCCCGCTGCGGTGACTCAGTGGTTAGGGCGCTCGTCTACTGAGCTGGAGTTCCCGGGTTCGAACCTGGCCGCAGCGTTTCGACGGAGGCGAAACGCAATGCGCTGTCAGTGCACGTTAAAGATTCCCAGATGGTCTAAATTATTCCGGGGCCCTCCACTACGGCACCTTTTTCTTCTATCACTCTAATCTTCCTCCCTTTCCTTACGGCGCGGTTCGGGTGTGCACCGAAATGTGAGACAATTACTGCGCCATTTCTTTTCCTCAAAAACAAGTTTATAACACAATTTTCAGTTTTTACGCGGACGCGGCAGGACGAACGTTAGCGCTCATCCACACAGGAATATCTTATGCTCTCCGTCCGTGTCATTATTTGCCTTATAGCAATCTACGCCCCTTGCCTAAACCCCCCCCCCCCCCCCCCCCCCCCCCCCCCGCCCTCTTTTGTATAGCATTCCCTTAAGCCCAAGCCGAAGCTGAAGATTCCGACCTGCGACGTGCCATGTTCCGACAGCGGTGGTCCCGTATAACACATCCATCAAGCAGCAGCCGTCGGTACAAAAACGACTCGGGCACGCATGACACTTTCGGGGTTGGTGCGAACGACGCCGCTGAGTCACGCTAATTCTAGGCACCTATTTTAAACCGCCGCGCTGTTCCTCTCCCTCCACCCCCGAACCAGTTCGCACACGAGATAACAATTCCGGAGCGACAACCCGGCTTGTTGGCAGCAACCATCGGAGCTCAAAGCCGAGAAAAACTCCTTGCGTGGCGTTTAATGCGAGACCGAAAATAGCGAGAAAGTGAATAGCTGAAAGCGTACTGCAATAAGGGGTAACGGGGAGGGGCACAGGTGTTCGCCCCGGCCTTCGGTCATCCCAAAGTGTGCTACCGACCTCATGAATACCGTACTTTCCTTCTCACCCGCACTGCCATCGGTCGTACGAAGTGCAGCCAGACTCACACCCATGCGTAAACAATCGTAACTGTAGCACTGCATGAAAGCGCCAGTTTGCCAGGATAGGAGAAACGAAGCGTAATAACACGACCCTACAGACGCAGCAAGTGGGAAACCACGCTCCTTTCTCTGAGGGCTGTACGCTGGGAGGGGTAAACAGCGATACAGGCACACACGACACAGTGCAGTCGGCTCATTTTACTTACCACCACAAACGGCACGCGAGTTACCTAACCAGCCATATTCCGGCCACTGCCGACGCCACGAAAAACAGCGTGGAACGGCAATGCGGATTCATGCGTAGTGCAGTGGCTATGTGGTAAATGTCCACGGCTAAAATATGAAATATTCACGCGAAGTGATCGAGTCGCTCATTTCCCGCCTTCTGCAGAAGCCTCGAGGGCGAGTGCACGGCCACAGCGTTGTGTGCGAGGTTAACAGCAAGAATCTTTTGTGTTGAGTAACATATGCAAGCGCCCCTGGATATTTCTTCCAACGTCAACGAAATCCGCGCATCTGCGGGGCATCAATTGCCGCATAGCACTGCGGGTGACACGTGAGCATGCACGACGCCACTAATGAGGCCAGGGCAAGGACCGAAGGGTCGTAAAGTCCGAATTTGACTGCGGACGTGTGTACCTTATAAACTAGTAACAACGCGGGGTCCGGCCGGGATTATCCACATAACAGCGATATCAACGGCCAGGTAAATCGACCGTGCGATTCCGCGATCTACCTACAGCGGCCATACTTAAATGCTTGCGCGCAAAATAATTATCGCCCCTGTTTCAGAAAGCGCCCACAAAACAACAAGGCCCGGAACCAGAGCGTCGTCTGCGTTAAGTCGCGTAGCTGAACGCTCGATCCGGCGCCCATGACTTTTCTATACTATAAAAAAACAAAAAATGCTGGTACTGTATCTGGTGAAACACGGGTGGTCAGTTGGGACAGCCGGCGCACCCACTCGTAAACAGAAAACTACTGCGACACACATAACCGCGATGCTCCTCTGTTACGCTAGGCAACAGCAGCTGACTGACGCACGTTTTGCCTCGTTCGACAAGCGTTATCATCTCGCTTAACTGTTTTCTCTCTTCCGTCCTCCACCAGCCGCGCCTCTCTTTAGCCTCCACGCAAATACAGAACACCAAGCTGCCTCGGAGAAAAATTCTTGGCTGCGCGAGTGCTTGGGTGCAAGCCAACTCCGACAAATCGTCGTCTGTCTTACCGAGTTCGGTCCGACACGCTTCCGGAAACGCCGCAAATACCTACGTACACGCAACGCACCTCTGCGCTAGTGCAGTCAGCCGAGTGCCACCTAGGAGACCAACAAAACCGAATTTCTCATCGAAGTTCGTTGCCCCCACAACTGTGCACAGCGAGGAGTAATTACGCTAGTTACTTGAACCGTCAACTAATTTTGCGTAGGCCATAAAATGAGAGCAAATGAGAGCCCGCTGGTTTAAATTTCGTTGCCGTGGGCATTTTGGCAAGCGGTCTTATGTTATCTACAAACAACGCTATGCATAGACGATGAGGGCAGAACACGGCGAACAAGCTTACGAAAGTAGCGAACACGCACAAGCGGTCACTAAGCGACAGCATACGTTGCCATTACAGCGGTATTCCGATGTAAGTACAATATTACTCAGCTGTCGTCTAACACTGACCCATAGTTCGGTAAGTCTTGCTCCATGACGATGTTAAACTTCGAGGACGTGGCAACGCAGATATATGATCAATCCTACACCATTGAAAGCTCACCACAGAGCAAGCTAATATAACAGGCATATCTAATGCATTCCGTACGCGACCACCAACCGTTCATATTGGTGCACGCTTTCATCACTGCAAACATCCGGTCCTTCGACACGGTACTAAATCAAGTGGTAGTAAAACTATCCAAGAACGGTGAAATGTTTCATATAGTAATATATAAACGAGACAAGGAGGTGATATTGCCCAACTACTTCACCAGCCCAACGCCACAAAACGGCCAAAAGGCCGGCGCTGCTTGCAATGAAGAGAGATTTGACACACACCTGTAGACAAGGCGCGCGAACGCAAAGATGTTTTATGAAAGCGTCGAAAAGAAGTGTGCATGTTTGTGTGGCAGGTGCGCTATGTACACAGAAGGCAGTGGGAAACACCCACGATCACGACAGTTCGACCGGGCTTGCGTCCAGCGCTTCTCGGAGCGCCCGGTTGTGCGCTCGCACTAGCGCGTTCTCGTCGGCCAACTTGCGGATTTCGTCCCGGAACACGGCCATCTTTTGCTGGGCCTGCTCCTCGGAGTCGGTCGCCGGTCGCGCGTCGGCACCCGTCTGGGTCTGCGCGTCGGCACGAGCATTCCGCGCAGCCCTCAACTTCAGTTCGAGCTCCTCCACACGCTCCTCTAACAACAGGTACTCCTGAACGAGTTCGGCTTTGCTCATCGAGTTGAGCCGCTCGGCGTGCACATCGTCGTAGGCCTCGGAGAACTGCTTCTGCAAGAAGTCCTCTTCGTCCTCAGGCGAGCTGTAGAACTCGTCCGAGGAGTCCACACTGTCGTTGAGGCTGTTCTCGCGGTGCCGGTGGTGGCCGTTCATGCTCTCGTAGTCGGGTTCCTGGACGCAGTGGTCCTCCATAAGGAACTGGGTCGTGTTGTACGGCGCCACAGGCTGCCCGTGCGCAAACATGCGTTGACGGAGGCGGTTGGCGCGCCGCGACTCACGTTCCTCCAGCTCTCGGCGTTCCTCCCACGACAGCTTGTAGTACGGCTTCCACTTGCGTTTCTTGCTTTTCCCGCGACGGTTCTTCTTCTTCCTTCCTCCGCAGGAATTAGAGCGAACGAGCTTCTCGGGACCGATCGCTTCGTCCTCGCGATGCGCCTCGAGATCCACGGCTCCGATGCAGTCCGTCTGCACATCACTGGGTGGAGCCACTGGCGCGGAGCAGCAGCTTCCGGCAATGGGGCCGTTTCCGGTTGTCTGCTCGCCGTCGGTCGACAGGGCGCCCCCAACGACAAGGCCTTCGCAAGGCGTTTGCACTTCGCCCATGACACGCTTAAAATATACTCACATCTAACACATTCAGGTCCAAAAATGAAAAATCCGCTGTCATCTGAACGTATCCGATAAAAGAAAAAAAAAATACCTCGGGAGGAGGCCAAGCTCGCACTGATAGCACGATCTGCACCAGCCGACGCGCGGCGCAGAAATACGCTAGCGCCCCGTTCGTTGTCTAGTTTGGTAGGTTTTGTCACTGCTAAGACGGCGCGACAAAAAGTAGTGCTAGTCAAATGGTGCTCTTTTCTCTATTTTCGCTAAGTTTGTTCGTGTCGATTTAGTCACATTCAAAGCTTATTTAGTCATCTCTGTACTATTCATAAGTGTAACGCCACGTTAACACATTATGTTGCGATGTGGACGCGCAGGAACACAAGCGTGCCACGAGACGAGGAAGCTGCGGATTGTCCGCGTGTGTTGCGGTGGTGGCCATTTAAGCAGCTCTGTATGGTGCGCGGAATTTTCGCTCTGGACGAGTAGTTTCAAGTGCCTCGCCTGCATTTTCGGACTCGGGAAGGACTCCTGCGATCGCGCCAGCGAGCTGCTTTGTTCTGGATTACCGGGGCCCCATCCGCCGGGTAAAGAGACCAGCCGGCCGCCGCAGCACAGCCAAGATGGCAGACATTTTTGCGAGGCGGCGATGGCGGAGGTCGAAAATTTCGATCAGATAAGCCATTCCCGTCTTTAACACGTGCAGTAACGCGAGCTGCTATTCGTGTTTGTGTACCGCGGCGTAGAGTGACGCAAGATGCGCATTCCCAAGTAGAGTTAACTTGCAATTTAACCTGATAAGGCTCAATGTGAACGCGGTTGCAACACTGGGAGAGGGGAAGGGCGATTGTAGTTTCCCTAGCGGAACATGGGAAAGGGCGGTACCGTTGACGCTGGGAGGAAAGAGGGCAATGGGAAAACAAAGCAAAAAAAAAAGGGGGGGGGGGGGGGGACGCGTAGTTACGCGTTTGCTTATTCCTCTTAGCGCTCTTGAGACATAGCGGCGTAACTAGCATGCACTCGTATTTTTCGCTCGACTGCGATTCGATTGAGTTGCGCGTGATTCCGCTTTCACGCGTTTGCCCAGGAACTAACGGCTCTCGCATTTGATTGTGTAACGCCACCCCTCATTTCTAAGGGTGCGAGGAAACGCGGTACTCATCATGTCTCCGCACTACCCTTCCGGGACCATATGTTGATTGTCTTGAATAGCATCGACGCAAAGAAAAAAAAACAGCAAATAAACGACCTACGTTTTGCGGCGCAGGTATATCGCATCGCTCGTCGCAAGCGTACGAAGACAATAAACATCCCTGCTTGTTTTGTATCCCTCTCTCACTCTCGCTGGCCCTCGCCTCCGCTTCGTATGTGGCACGGCCGGGATTATCGGGCGGGGCGAGTGCGAGCTGATCGGCTCCGCTCTCTGGTGTCCTTCGGGCCGCGCTCAACGGGCCTGCCTGGTGGACCGTGGACATGCTGATGTAGTACTGCAACACAAGGCGCCGCTGCCGCCTCCTTTACCGTTCTCTATACGCCCTGAATAGCCGCGACGACTCTTTTCGCGGGGCGCTCACGCGTCTGTCTCGGTTATGCCCACGCGCAGCACTTATCGGCGCTGAACATCACGGTAACGCCTCTGACTGCACCGTGCATTGCGTAGGGCTGCGCAGCTGATATTCCAAAAACGAGTTGCTACGGCGAGCGTCACAATTTCCTACACATCGATGGGATTTCGGGGGGATTTTCATGCGGTTTTCTCTTTGAACCAGTTAAAACGAGGCGTAAGTTGAACCGTACGGATGGCCGCACGGTGTACTTAACTTTGCCTTGAGCAGATGACCTCGTTTGATCATAAGCCGCTGCTTTATTATTTTTTTCTTCCTGTTCGAAGCTCGCAGCCGCACGTTAACTGACCTTAAGGAAAAAAAGTAGCTTAAGGTTAGCTTACAAATCTCAAAGCTTCGCGCCCCTCCCTAGCTTTCGATTTGAACCTGAACAATGTGTAAGACATACTGAAAAACCTGAGCTCAAAAGGCAGACGATGGAGTCCGGTTTACCCTTCGCTGTCCATATTTCGAGTGGTGTTTGTTAGAGCACGATTCATAAAGGGTTTTGAGCGGACCCACCGGTGTTGGACCTTTTTAAGCAGCGATTCTTGAATGAAGCTGCTGAGGACAAAAACAGCCGTTTGCTCCGCCACACACGTCCTCCCGATGAAGTTCACAGCTGCCGCGTATCGTTCTCGTAGCAGACGAAACGTGTTGCGCGATACCCGAGCGCGCGTCGTCTGAAATGCGCAAAAGGGCCGAGGCGCCATCCACGCTGCAAACAAGGCGGGCGCAGCTGGTTGTGTTTTATGTGGAGGGTGCCCGCGCTTCTGATCGGTTTTTCGCGTATAGTGTGGCTCGTTTTTTTTTTTCGTGTTTTGTTGGACGCGTCGCTAGCCGTAACGTATCACATGCGCAACGCGTGCATTCTTTGTTTCGTCTGTAGTGGAATATAACCACGTCGTCTGCGTCCGCGAACCTTGTAATTAGTAGTGCTCTGCATAGTGACCGCACTTGAGGAAGGCAGGGATCCCGAAGGAGCAGCGCTTGTCCGTTGTTGGTTGGAGGTTGGGGGGGGGGGGGGGGGGGTGTTATCGCCGAGACAACGCGCGATTCGGGCGAATGAGCGCGGCGCGCTCGACGCCAGCGAAAGCGGAAGGTCGCTGGAGGGGGAGGGATGGCAGCGTAGCTTGCGAGGCTGCGCTCGGCACGTAGGCCCGCTGCAGGCAGCTTCGCGTGACGCTGCCGCCGACTGACCTTTTTGTCGCGCGCGCGCCTTTTCGGGCTCGTTGTGCGGGCGCTGCTGCAGAAGCGACATTTTTCGCCGTGCTTTCCGCACTGAGAGCGTAAGCGTTACGAAACGAACTGTATTTGACGATGAAGTGGTGGTGGTTATAAAAGTGCAAAACTTCCGCAGCCGATGCGCTTTGTGAAAGGCGTCGCGCAACCAGTACTGACGGCCGCTGTGGTCGGTGATGCGTGTTAACCCGCCTCCACGCCCCAACCTGGCATAATCTCTCTCGCCCCCTATTTTTTTCACGTTTGAAAATCACTTTAACTGTGGACAGTGCAGGTGACTATCATACGTCCTTCGGCCCGCGCAAACATTGGCAGAGAAGTCCCAATTCTTCCGAAACCTGCCTTTGGAGATCGGAATTGGCTGTTGGGACATCAGCCGTTTCTCATCCATCTCACCGTCCTTGTGACTGCATTAATACGTGTTCGCACCGAGCAGAGGTACCTCAGATTATGCCAATTCTGAATAACGCGTTCAAATCAGGTCGTAACATGTGACTGACAAGTGTCCCCATTGTGGTGCTGCGCCAGACCATGCAGTGTGACGAAAAACACTCGCTGTGGACTTGCCCGGCTACAGCCTCCGTGAGACGACGCTTTCTAAGGAAGGGAGGCCTGCGATGGGACGTTGCAGGCAACTATCGCCAGTGGACTCATGATAATCGCTTTATCAAGAACTTTTGCCACTTTTTAAGCGATGCTTGTTTACACACCTTCTTCTAACTTCCTCTACCTTTCTCATTATGCCTAATGGCAAACATCTCGAATAAAAAAAAAATGTGCCCTCGTGGATTGTCGCGCCACTCTCGGCATTCAGATTAACTGCCCAAAAGCTGTTCAAGACAGATGCGGCGAAAAAAAAAAAACTTACTGAGCGCTGTTCAGAGTAGCTGCTTGCCGACGTCTAAATCTCGTAACCTTCACAAACTGGCTGCACGTCCTGGACTTTTATTCGCATTTTCGTAGCAGGTTTAATTACACCACTCTGTTGTTAATGAGCTATATATGAGCTTTCGGTGTCGCTTGCGTTAGCATGGTTTCTATGGTGCATCTGCCTGCCAGGACTTTGCCGGACTTTGCTTTTACTGAACCTGCGCGGTATATTCTGTCGTGCCAGGTTAGGGTTCAAACTATATCAAGCTTGTAGGACGGCCGCTGCTTCAGCTCCTGTGACTAGCGTTCCGAAAACAGTCACTATTAATTCACACGACCACTGAACACTCTCGCTGTCCGCTAAATTTGTGTTTGCTCTCATCGTGTGGAGGAAGTTCGTGGCTTTAGTTTAATACACGCAGCGCGTTGCTCGCGACCATTATGACGAAACACAACGAGAGAGGCGCAGGAAGAAACGCGGCCACTTCGTTTGGTCGCATCTAGTGCAGGACAGACATGCAGTGTTCGGCCGTCACCTGATCCTTTTTTCCTGATTTTTTTTTAAGAGCGTTAGCTCTTTTTAGCTCGTTCCTCAGCTTTGCGCCTTCGGCGTCATCAACACCGCTCGCACCTGCCTCGTTTGGTAGGTGGCAGTGTGGGGAGAGGGAAAACCTCCTTTGCACTTTTAATCTCTAATGACCTAAATTTTTGATCGCAAGAAAAAAAAATGATTCCTTCCTAGAACTACTTGTATTCTGAGAACGTGCAAAAAAATGGCAGTGGTATAGCTCTGGTTAAACCTGGAGGATTGCGAAGGCAACGAGGAGAGAGAGAGAGAGGCGATGGAGAGCGCGAGGCAGCGGCGGCGGCCCCGGAGCGCTAGCTATGAGCCGCTACTGCGCCTGCGCAACTGGCGAGCGCGGCGGCGGCACGTACCTCTGAGCCACCCGCGCAGCGACGGCGGCGGCGCGCCAGCTGTGCGCCGTGTGACGTCCCTGCTTCTCGCGCATGCGCAGTATGGCCTTTCCTCGGCACCGCGAAATGGTTCGGCGACTAGCGTAGTGTTGCTTTCGCAACAAAAATATGCATCTATTCGGTGACTGTAGCTTACCGCAGTGCTTCCTTTTACGTGTACGAGCTGCGTCTCACACCGTGCGGAAAGTTACGAAGCAGTTGTTATTAATGCGAAGGTGACTCTTGCATTTTGCGCAAATGAACCCTGGCTGACTGACCTTTTCATCGTGGCATCTTGAAGCGCTGCCGTTTCTCATTTATGGCTAGCCACTGTCCCACGATCTGCGCTCCTCAGCGCTGGAACCCTTGTGTGAAGACCTCACCCGTCTTCGGCAGTTTTTCTCTATGTCGCTCAATAAATGTTTTCACCTCCGCCGTTTCTGAGACGTCCCGCAATATGCCACCAGCCCACGGGGCAAATCAACCAATTGACACCACCCATAAATGAGTTGTATGTAGCAAGAATTGCTGGCTGAAGAACGTCCTGGATTTTCCTTTTCCTTCCTTCCTCTCGTACCTCTTGTGCTGTCCTATGGGCACAGCACTATCGCTTGTGCTGGCCTGTGTTCCGCCTTGATCGTCGTACCATTTTCGTGTTGTTGGCCTTACAAAAGATGGTACATACCTACACTGGGGGGGGGGGGGGGGGGGGGGGGGGGGGGTCGAATCGACCAGGAATCTGGAGCCATAGAGTGCTATTCACCTGTGCACTTACGTGGGCCAAAGAAAAAATAAAAAATAGTATCAAACAAGCAAATAAATAAATGCAGACGACAGTGCGACGCTGATGGGCCCTAATTCCAGTAGGGCGTGGTCTGAAAAGGAAAAAAAAAGATTAAAAAAAAATAAAAGTTTAGCAACACAAAGTGCAATAATACAAAGAAACAGCAGCACCATCCATTTTGCGACCGTCGCATCTACTCCATCGGCAGTCTTCCTTCTCTTCGTAACTTCCCCATCACCTTTTCTTCATCTCTCTTCACTGGCCGGAATTCTATACCAGGCTGCCCGATGTGACGTCAGCAGCATCCGCTTCGTGATCTGGACTGTATAGGCCGCATTGCTGTCGCTGTCTCTAAGACAGCTGTTCTCGCTCTCGTCTCCGCTGGGCACACTTTTTCTATAAATGTCTTCCGGTCGGTCTAGAAACCTGAGGAAATTACCTGTTAGCTAATATAACGCAATTTCCGGATGTTCATTCGATAACGCGACATACCGTTCCTAAGGCAATTTAGCACCGAAAGTACATGACATTTTTGTTGCAGCTCGTCATCTTACCGCAATTCTGAGAAGAAAGAAAGAAAGAAAGAAAGAAAGAAAGAAAGAAAGCGTGCTCCTGCAGTGTCTCTTCCGTGCGTACAACGGCGCATACAGCTTCGTTTTTGAGACGTGAGTTGACACGTCGCTGTTATGTGGTTGCCGGGCACCTTCAGATATTGTCTTGAACACTTCTTCTGAACAGATATTGTCTTGAAGGGGTACACTTCTTCTTGCGTTCCAGCTCAATGTATAGGAGCTCACAAACGGTGGTTAGTTCGAAACCCGCCGAAACCCTCTGCGGAGTATCACTGCAGTCCCTGGGTAAATGCGGCTTCACCTCCGGGTCTCTGAGTTTGCGAGAAAAAAAAAAGAGAAAAGAACATGTCTGCGAAATTCATTGCTGTATCACCACAGCTAACGTTCAAACATTCGCGCTGCACTCTCGTAACCATGCTGTGATTTTTTTTTTTATGCCATCAGGCACCATGCAGCATACTCCAACCATCGAACGGCTCCATACAATTTTTGTTCTCAATAAAGATCGATTCTTCTGTAGGTGTGTTGATTTTTGTTCTGCGAGAAAAGACGCGTTTATTTCTGTTAAAAATGGAGTTATAAATGGATATATATTTTTTTCCTGCTGCTCGATTCAAGCTCGAGACTGAAAAAGGAACTACTCCGTGATCGCCAGCTTGAAAGTGAATGGCGCTTTGGCCTAGCCTCGGATATCTGCAGGCAACAACAACAACAAAAAGAAATAAACAAAAATAAGCGCAGTTTGCTCGTGAAAGCAGCCGGTGGCGCCGATACCTGCGTTTCATTTTTCGGCTCGGTGAGCCTTGTATAAAGGCTCTATTATCAGTGAAAGTTTCCTAAAGGCTTCGTTCAGATAAAACAGAGCTCTGGGAGGGCTGTTTTTTTTTTTTTTTTTTTACCCAAAGCTACTATGAGGGACGCCGTAGTGAAGGGATGCGGAAATTTGACCACCTGGGGTTCTTTAGCGTGCACTGACGTCGCACAGTACACGGGCCTCTAGAATTTTGCCTCCATCGGAATGCGACCACCGCGGCCGGGTTCGAACCCGCGCCTCTTTCGGTTCGGCAGCCAAGCACCATGACCACAGAGCCATAGCGGCGGCTACTAAAGACAAGGAACTTTGCCGTTAGAGAACGCAGAAATCCGTCGATGCAGGCCAGCTTCAGTTTGCCCTCAGAGCCGCTTTGAACTACAATCAGCATGATTGCTTGGGTTCCGAGCGGTTAGGTGCTTTTAATGCAGCCACAACTTTTAACGTGTTGCCTTGGACGTCGCGGAACTGCGACATCGTAATTTCACCCGAATGACGCAAGGACTATTGCTGCGAGGGCGCTAAGCTTCCAATTTAACGCTACGCGGTTGATGCGAAGCAGTGAAGCAAAGTTTAATCATTTCAGAAACGGAGCTTCGCACGACAAGACAACATGTACCTCGGTGGAAGATTAACGGCATCCGCTACCGTGAAATAATCTTCGTGCCTGTTCACGTGACGGCTAGTTAGTTTCGCTGGCTTTTGTCTGCGATCAGGGGTTCAGTTGCGTGTAAACTTTTCCTCAACTTCCTTTATTGCCTTGGGAGTGTATCTCGAGAGAACTGTTGTAGTGATCGGGAGGCCCAGCCAGCGGTGACAGGCGAGCCAGGCAGGCGCCATCGAGCTACCGTGACCGAAAGCGCTGCTGTTCGGGGAAGACGCAAGAAAGGCTGGCGTGGGTGGGGCGGCTACTGGCGACGGCGTCGCCGTGAACAAAGGCGTCTAATCCCCTTCGCCGGTGATGCTGAATGCGGCGCTTCTCCCGAACTGCGCATTCCCGTGGACCGACGGACTCGACACCGAGTGGCGGCGACGGCGGAGGCGGCGGCGCCAACCCATTGCCTGCGTGCCCCTGAACAGCCCGACAAGCGGGGGTGGTCACGGCTGATTCATCCTTCCCTCGTGAAGAGTCCGCCGGTGCGAGGCATCAGGTCTCGTGTCTCCCAAGGCCAGGATTGCCGCACAGAAGCCGACGACCCTTTGGGCCTGGTCGGCCTGCGAGAAATCACGCAGTCTGCGACTGCAAGGCGCCGGGATTCCTCCTTGCCTGCACGTGTTTCTGTGGTGTGTGCGTGGTCACGTGGGGATGGCGGAGCCTATGAAGAGGCTCAAGGCCCATTGGACACTCGACCACAGATTGGATTCCTTAGCTAGGCTCCTGGGGAATATGAACTGCATTTACGCCGCAAACTGTCGTGTGTCACAGAGCTGCTTTCCTGACTTTTGATTTCTCTGTTTACGGTGTAAATATGTAAAATAAACCTCCAAGTTTGCTGCGACTCGTGAAGACTTCCCTCCGTAGTCTGCCCGCTTCATCCTCGTGCGGTGAAATCCCCGGTCCCGAGACACCGATCACATCACTGTGCACATATAGAGTACAGGGGCTCTGGAGGCGCGGAGAGGAGTGTGGTGTTGAAGCCCATCGGCTTTTCCATATCGTCCAAATTTTTCTCCTGAGAAGTGAGGTCTGCCACGGTCACCGTTGGTTATACTGCATGTTGGACAGCTTGTTCCTGTTGTTGACAAGCAAAGTGACTGTTCGCAGAGAATGTCCGTGCTACATGGGGACCTCAATCACCATGCCTTGCACCTTGGCTGTTGAGTTACGAGGCTTAATGTATCTTCCTAACTGCTCGTCCTAAGTCCAGAGGGGTGTCATGTTCCTTCGTCCCTCATCTGTCTGCCGGCAAGCTCGTGACGTAAAAATGGAAGGACTGCGTGATCACCGGCTTGAAGTGATTGGTGATGTGGCCTAGCCTCTGAGATCCGCAACTAAAAAAAAAAGCGCAGTTTTTGTGTGAACGCAGCCGGCAGCGGCGATAGCTGTAGACGGAAAAAAGCACGAGCGACAGCTTGCGCGTTGTGCATAATCAAAACAGGGCTATGATTTGAATTTATTGAGGAAAGAAACGGAAATGAATAAAAATTCTGACTAAGGAGCCGATGCGATTATAATGGGAAGCTCTTTACCACATAGGAGCAAACATTTCTGCGGCTGTGTCCTCGCATGGTGGCACTTCAGTCTTCACACGGTCATGCACCAACTTGTCCAGACAACGCCTTTAACCAGACGATCGCCTTGCGGCGTCTTTTGCTGCGGAAGTGTTGCCGTTGGTCGTGCCCGTACATCGAAAGGAGTAATGTTGCTATTCCACTGGGATGCTGCCGGGGAGCACACTGCGCTGTTGACTGGCGCAGAGGCTTGGACGTTGCTGGGGGTGTTCAGGTGCTTTCAGTCCTTGGCACGGAGGGCGTGTCTTGCAAACGTACTGGCGAACATTCGCATGCGGTGCTGAGCTGCCTTGAAACTTCTATTATGTTTTTTTTTTGTTATTGTTGCTTACCAGGCGTTCATTGGCACATGTCCGCAATTCGGAATCGGCCAAGGATGGTGGCTAATCAACGGGAAATTAAATCGTCAAGAATAGAAGGCAGAAGGACGGAAGCGCGCGCGGCTGAGCCCGCATGATGTGCCGAATAAAAACAGGGCTACGATTTGAATTCAGTGATGAATGAATGAATAAAAATTTCGGCACGGGACCCGAAGCGATTCCAGTGGGAAGCTCTGTACAATGGAGCCAACATTCCTGCGATTATGTCCGTACAAGGTGGTTCCAAGAAATACCAATACAATACTGCTCAAGCCGACCCCAGCTGACGTAACCATCATTTCAAAACCCTCATCGTCATCATCACCCCAGTCATCATCATCATAATGCATTTTACCCGTAAAAGCCCCTATTAGAGCATTACATAAGGGGTGAGGAGAGGGTGGGGACGGGGAACAAAATAAACGCAATAAAAAGTGAATTAATGGAATGCTAATTGCTAATAATGAGATGCGATACAATAGATACAGTGTGAAATGATGAAATACAATGCAGACTGGCAGAAAAGCTGTATGAGGCCGGAACAACAAGAAAAAGGAGATTTGTTACTAGTCGGTCGGTCGGAGACCGGTATTATTTATTCACTGCACTGGTCGAATAATGCCTATCCAAATTTAGTTATGTTGCTCTTGTTTACAATGTAGTCTGGTAGGTTGTCGCAATTTTATATTCAAGTTGGCAGAGGAGATTTATTAAAGGCTGTTGTTGATCCGTGTAAACGCTGAGCGCTCTGAGAATTGAAGAAGCGGCGCGATGTTCTTGGGAGCTGGAAAGAATGTGTCACGTAGGTCGGGAAATTTCCAGCATAGTAGCAGCGGCAAAAAAACGAAAAATAGATGTTTATACTTCACGGCAAAACAGGCTGAGCAGCGGAAGTCCAAACCAGACCTCCGCATGTGAAAATTCAGGGCGGAACGGATCAGCAGCACAGAGTTGTGAGCGAGACTTGAGTCTGTTCTGTTCGCCTAAACTTCGTGCTCGGAGATGCTGATAACCACGAAAACGTGTGTATGTTTCAGTCATAACTTACGCCTTCCGAACTTGGCTATATAATGAATTAAGCGATGGTCGGCAGGGCTGTTACCACAGGACGCTTGATGCCCTTAGCAGATCATCAAGGCTCTCACTTAAGCATCCAAACTAAACAAACCAGGCGCAGATGGAGAGTAAGCAAAGCACGAAGCGTTCGTAGATGAGGACGCAACGATAATGAGTACTAATGACTACTGCCGATAAGAGAGCAGCTTACTCACGTTTTCGAGATCATTAACTACTGCTATAACTTCCGTCAGTTATGCGCGAGTCACTCAAATTGGAGAGATAATTATAATCCTAGAGGAGGTTGGAATATTTCTGCACTTGCCCTTTTTTTTTTGCATAGTGTGAGGCGTCAGTTTGGATAGGGATGTTTGTAGGAAAACCCATGCAATGGTCCTACAAAACCCGTTTCAAAATGTGGGACCGGATAAGCGGAGGTTGTTTACGAAGAAGTCACCAAATCTAATCTGCACCGAGACCACACTGCTGCTCCCAAAGGACGTCACATACCTGCACATGTAGAGGATCAAGAGTGCTGTGACGAGTGAAAAAAAGAGGCCATATGGAGGAGGGGAGCTGGCAAATAAAAATGCTCTTCGTGAGTGTACAGGGGAGATTCACACATATATGATTAGGTACACTCTAAACAGAAAGTGGTAAAAAAGGGATAAGCTGTCCTCTAGCACACACCCTTTTATAAAAGGGAGTGCGCTAGAGGACAGATTACTCCCTTTTTACTCCCTTATGGGCGTATTCATGTTTCGAGTGTATGTCTGTGTATAATAGTGTATAATAGTATAATAGTGTATAATAGAACAGCATGCGCGCTTCAAGGTAGAGCGCGTTATTTTTCACGAACTTTGACAGCGCTAAGAACAAGCGAAGCGCTCCTCGCAGTAAAACAAGCTTGTAAGCAGGTGAACCAGGGAACAACACAAATTGTTGTGACTCTACCCCCCCCCCCCCCCCTTACTTTTTTTTGTGTTCCTGCCACAGTCAATCTTTAAGTCATTCCCAGAGGCAGTGCGGGGTTGTGCTACAGCAGTGCATTCCCCGAGTACGCGCTCCCATGCGACATCTGCAAAGAACAGTGGCGCCCGACACGACGGACGGAGACTTTGAGTCTAGACGACTCCTTTCTTCCACTGCGGCGTCACTGCCACCCCGCTTTCCCCCAACGCACCAGCAATGGCCCTACGACCATGTATGCACCAACGCCAGGAAGACGGCCTGCCGCCACGCACCGAGACGAGTGGCTGTCAGTCATTCGCGTTACCGCTCTTTTGTCGACGGCACGGGTGGCGCCGCTGCCAGTATTCGCCTTCAGGCGTCTCCTTGAACCTAGAGTTACTGTATATGCTCATATACAGGAACTCTACTTGAACCAAGACATGGGAGCCCCCTGGCCGGCTTCCTGAAGGGTCATCGGCTGACGGCTGCGTTTGGTTAACTGCGCGGCCAGCTGTGGGTGAGGAGGTGACCTCAGGAAAGAACCCCTTCGAGAGTGACTCAGCCGAGGAAGACGCTGGAGAGGGGAGCGCCGTTAATGAGTGCTCGATTTCGACGAAATGGCAAAGCCAGCCCATGAGCGTGATTGGCTTCATCCAAAGGCGGTGCCCAAGACGGAGTCCCAGTGATTGGACGAAAAAGGCGGGAAGTCAACGGGAGGGGCTATTCAAAACGCCCGACATGTTCATCGAGCAGCGATTTCCTGAGACTCTTCTCAGTTTTTACTCTGTTTGTCATTGCTTGTAAATAATGTTGTAAATAATAAGCCTTAGTCGCTTTGGGACGTTAAACCCCATAAACCAACCAACCAGTTTTCCCTTGATTCTCCTACTCCCCGTCTCCGGCCCACGTTCCTTTCTCCATCGGCACAGCGGCGGTGTTCTTCCTGGACCAGGTGCCTTGAGAAACACGCTACTACCGCGGCAAAATATATCAAAGTTCATATTGCAGTATGGGACGGGCATACATGATGGGCGTACATAATCTCTTCACATGCCTCACCGACTGCCGATCAACAGACCAGTAGTCTCTTTACCCCTCTCGCCGATTACTAGCGTGTCCGTCGGAAGTCAGGAGGGGTCGAGAAAAAGCGCGTCGCGCGCTTCGAGTATAGAGGTCTGAGGCTCTATACTTCGGGCGCTCTCCAAGGCCGCGGGAAACAGGGAGCAGACGGCGAACAACCTTGTCAGGGCTGCAGAGGGTCGGCGACCGTTTCACGTTGAAGAGAGATGAGCTATCAAGTGGGGGTGGAGGACAGTAAGCTCGGCGCCTTCTGAAACCACCCGACTGTCGCGTTAAAGGGGTGGAGACACCAAATTTGTGGTTCGCGCGTTCTTAGTTTCAAACGTTTCTTATGGCTCCAGGAAGCATGATACACACTCAAAGATTCATATATTCACAGTGAATAATTTATTATAGCATTTTTAGGTGAACGATTTTCGGTTTCGGAACGCCGAGTTGTACAGTGACGTCACAGAGGGGGAAGATCAACTGCTTCGCTTGGTCACGTGGGCCCACAAAAGTTGTGATGCACCTACTGCTGCATCGTCTGCTTTCCCACACACGTGCTGACCAGCGCATATGAAAACAACTGCACGTCTAGTCCCAGCAGCTCGGATTCTGACAGATCTGATTCCAACGAGTGAGGACATCGACTTTTTTTTTTTGTTCGCACGCTAATATCACCTTCGCGGGTTCGCGTGAGGATGCGAAACACTTTGCAAAATGCCAGTAAGCATCGCTGCGCCGCTCTACCCACGCTGCGCCCACAACCGGTGTCACACTTCGCTGCCGTGCAGCAGTACCTGAGCGCTGCTTGGGATGGAGTACAAATATCACAAGAAAAGACAAGATCGCCTTGTTATCAGAACTGCCAGCTATACTCGAGCAGCGACAAAGCATGTCTGCTTATGTTGGGAGCTTCCCAAGCAGCACACCAACAATGGACCGACGCTGGCATAATGCTGGTCAAAACCGGCTCGAAAGTCGTACCGACGTCGGCATTGGGGCAAAAAGTTACTTTTTCCAACCTTGGCCTGATGTTCGGACCAACACTGAACCGACATTCATGCCACTATCAGACCACTGTTCAGCCGCTCTACCAACACTGAACCGACATTCATGCCACTCTCAGACCACTGTTCAGCCGCTCTACCAACACTGAACCGACATTCATGCCACTCTCAGACCACTGTTCAGCCGCTCTACCAACACTGAACCGACATTCACGCCGCTATTGTACCCACTTTCAGCCACTCTACCAACACTGAACCGACATTCATGCCGCTATTGTACCCACTTTCAACCGCTCTACCAACACTGAACCGACATTCATGCCGCTATTGTACCCACTTTCAGCTGCTCTACCAACACCGGCTTGACATACCACAATTAGGCCACTGTTCAGCCTTTCTGCTAACGCTTGCCCGAAGTTTATGCCATTGCATTTCCAGTTCAGCGAATATTCACATTCCAGTTAATGTTCGCATTGGGAAAGCCATGGGTTTTGGCATTGCAAAGCTGCAATCATCTCTTCTATACACATGCACAACAAAATGAGGCAACGAAAGAATCCAACTGAGAAACTATTTATTAAATAATTAGGCACCGTGGCTGGGGACGCGCGGTTGCGCGAGTCCTGCGAGGCAGCGAGGGCCGCGCAGGAGGCGGGACCTTGGGAAGGAGCCAGGGCCGCGCGGGAGGAGGATTTCTGGGAGGTGGGGGCCGCTTGGGGAAGGGAGGGCACTGTGCTGGGGGCTGAAGCACAGGGGCTCGCAGTGGTTGCCAGGCCGGCAGCGGTACTTGGCAGAAACGCTTCGGCAAAACGCCTTTTGCGTCCGCCGCCACGGTCCACCGAACCTGGCAACCACTTCCTAATAAACCCCTGCGCTTCCACCACATCCGCGCCCGTCTTCTCACAGATGGCATCTGCATAAGATAAGCGTTCATTTTAGGCCAGCAGAAAAAGTTTGCTCGTTAACAGAAATCAAGATTATTTCAGCAACAGAGAAAACAGAAAAGGCCACAAGTACATGTTAACTCAAAGTGCGTGCCAAAATGAAAGGACTACAGTATCCAAATACAACTTGAGGAGAAAATCCACCTGAAAGCTCTTCTAACCAACTGTATAAAGCTGCTGCGACATCACGGTCGACCACTTTGCACTACTAACATATGGGAGCACAAATGGCTGGCAGATACAAGGCACGACTACGATCCATGACAAGAGATGGATGTGACTGATGGGAGGGCTTTCTTTGAAAGGCATCTGCTGACTCATATATCTTCAGATGCACATGGAAGAAAACTGCAGATGACTACCCCCATAAAAACAGTAACAAAATATTCACCTGTAATGAAAAAGAAAACTGGTAAAGTATCAACTGAAAAGAAGAAAAGAAAACAAAGCGCAGCAGAACCTGGTGCATGTTCTTCCACTCATCTTCTAAAATTCAGTTAAAAGCTACTGCAACAACATACCTGTTGCCACCTTGCATAACTTCAGGGCAATAAATGACCACTTGCCCTTGCGGCCATGGAGGCTGTACATCCTCTGTACAGCCACCCCCATGATGGCGGTCATTATGTTGGAGCCCACCTCCCTCAGGCCCTTGCCCCCCAGGCGGACCAGCTGCTTTCGCTGAAAAGAAACACCACAGGTGCACAAGCTATTAGGCACAAACATCAATTATAATTTCATTTAGTTTAGCAGAATCGAATAGCTAAGACAATTGTGTGACTACCTGTCAACAGCCCATGCGAGTACCTACAATCATAATGCATAATTTCTGTATGATACAATAGCTTGACTAGTTGCTACCAGCAGAAAGCACCACCACCAATATGGACATTCTTTTTTTTCCCAGTTTACTAAGAGCAGGGAAACTTTAGCGATTAAGCAAAGGTGGCCAACTCCTACCCATTATGCTTTGCATCTTGGACATTATTATATTATAACTATAATGCTTTTTGCAGATATCTATGTGCTGGATGTGTTTTCTCTGCACAGCCGTTACGCTAAAATTGATTTGGTTTGTAGAACTTAAAGTTCCAAAGTGACTCAGGCTATGATGAGGGACACCATAGTGGAGGGCTCCGGAAGTTTCGACCACGTGGGGTCTTTAACATGCGCCACTGACATCACACTGCACACGGGCGCCTTGCTTTTCGCCTCCATGGAAAACTGGCCATCACGGCTCGGTTTGAACCCGAGTCTTTGGGTTCAGCAGTCGAGTGCCCTAACCACTGAGCCACCATGGCGGGGCTCACTACCCTGAAATTGAGCAGTCTAATTAATGCTATACAAAGGGCGCTTATTTAAATCCCCAAGCACCTGAGTAAAGCTGCGTGCTTAGCAACCACATTTAATTAAACGATGTTGCTTGTTTTTGGCAGCAGATTAAGTAATGAAATGTGCATAATGTGAGCAAAAGACAGGGAAGAGGTGGGTTAAAGCTGCCCCATTATTTGGGAAACCTAGCCGAAATTAAAGACGCACTGAGAGAGGACCAACTTCCAGCTGTGTTCACAGCAGTTCATGCAACAGTATATTAACCGAAAGCTCAGCTTCCTGTAAAACAGACCTTACAACATCCTTAATGTTAGCTACAAAGTCCACTGCTGAACTAAATTAAAACAGCACAACAATAAATGACAAATGTAAGGAAAATGAGGGGCTCGTTATGAGACACATACGAAGAAAGGCAGCCACAGGCAACAAAAGCATAGGGGATTTTTTTTTGCTGTTGATCGATGTAAAAGAATAATGTAATCACAGAAATATTTGACTGAGAAAAAAAATTTGTTGGAACCAAGTCTGTTATGCAACGACCGGCCACCGGCAGAGCTCTGGAAAACTACATCGAATGACATTGAGTGACACCATCTGAGAGCAACTGCCCCAAAAAAGCCTGTGACTGCACCGCCAAATACCAAGCTACTACAAGATGTGATAGGTGCAATGCTTCGCACAGAACCAGCATCAGTAGCTTGGTTTGCTGTTTAGCGCTCCTTCTCGCCTAAACGCTCTGGTGCGACAGCAGTCTCGCAGGTGGCATTTTCTTTGCATTGCGTGGCTGAAACATGATGTGACAACTGGCACTTGCCGTAAGCAATACAGTCGATCCCGGATATATCGAACTCGAAGGGGATCGCGAAAAAGTTCGATATATCAATAATTCGAAATATAAAATATGCCTATTAGACGCTTATTTTAAAATTGCGCAAATCTCGGACAATTTCCCGGGATCGTAGCAAGTGGGAACTTACCGATTTATTCCTCTTAAGTCCACAAAAACGAAAGCACAACTCCACGATTAGCGCGCTTTATTTCGCAAGAAAAGTCAGTGAGCTTTGCTTGCCTCTTCCTCTGCACCATGCAGTTCATTAAGCTGTCCTCAAGCTTGTTGAGAGTATCCAAATGAGAAAGTCCAGTGCCCTCCATTGCGCCACAACAGCGATGAATGACGCTGAATGCGGATGCAAGTTCAGCCGCAGTGCATGGCGGCTGGGCCTCTTCGCACAATCTTCGTCACTGCTCGGGTCCGCTTCCTCGGTATCGATGATGTCAGCCACGATGTGAGCATCAGAAATTAGGGAGCTCCTTATGGCCATTCCCATTTCCTTTCACACCCCCCACAAAGTTCCCATCACGTGACTAAGCGCAGCTGTCCAAGGCCAGCGCCGCGTGAACTCTTAGGAGAAGCCCATTTGCAGGAGCGCGCGCTAGTGGAAGAAGCCCACTTCCAGGGTGGTGCATACTGGGAGAAGCGCACTTGCGGGGGCTCGGCATGGCACGGAGTTCGATATATCAAATATAGGGTGCACAGGAGTTCGATAAACGTAAACAAATTTGCTATAATTTTGCATGAGATTCCCGAGGGGATTCTACATCTGTTCGATATAGGCAATAATTCGATATATCCGGGTTCTATATATCCGGGATCGACTGTATTGCGAGCGCCACATGTTCAGCACTGCTACTGAGCCCAACAAATTGATAGGAGCCAAAGAGCAGATAAAGAGAGTCCCCTAACAGCTGTCCCGACACGTGATGCAGTTTTTGCAAGCTCTGCTACCGGCTGGGCATTGCGTACCACTTTTGCTTCGAACAGTAAATCTCACCACACAAGGAATCGACAGGGCGTTCCAGTGAACACTCTCAAAAATTCCTAAAGAAGCGCAAGTTCGATATGGGAAAACAATTTTTTTTTTGGAGGAACGATCTCTCAGCAGTGGTGGACATAATTTACTGCATAACTGTGCGTGTGTACCTGCAAATATTTCTTCTATTTTGAACTCCCTATTCTTCGGAATTCCTGAAAATGTTCACTGAAACAGCCAGTGTGTATATCAGCAAGCAATTTTCATGAACAAGACATTTACATTAACAAAACACACTGTGACAGCACACTCCAGCACAACAGTAGGAATTATATCTATGAAGAGCATGTTATTCACAGAGCACGGCATGCAAATACTCTTGGAGCTCAAGATTTCTTCACAAACCTCGGAATTACATTATGCATGCAATTCGTTAGTAGGCATTCATTTTTTCCAGACACGAATTATCAGAAACATTAAATCACCAGTCCAGCAGCCACGCTGTCGTCCTGGACGGCAGCTTCCACAGTGTCCAACTCCTCGGGGGAGAATGCGGGCAGTGCAAGGGTGGGAGGCGGTGGCGAGGGGGACACTGGCCGAGTCCTCTGCTCCAGCTGCCGGTCCGACCGCAGCAGCACGTGATCCTCCAGCCTTTGTAACCGCTGCATTAAGTCGCGCTGCTGCTGTCGGACCTCCAGCACCAGGCACATCAGCTTCAGCAGGGTAGCTGAAACTGAAGCAATCAACAATTTCAGTGAGAGCAGGGTTAACCTGGGCGCAATAATATCATTTGCGCACTGAGGTACAATAAAGAACAGTATGAGGCTAACAGTAGGCAGCAACACACTCTGTACTATGCTCCTAAACTTCCCCCAGTTTTTATCCTCCAGGACACTTCTAATTCATGTTCTATTCCTTGCTAGCCTAATTTAAATGCCATAAATGTCACCATGCACTGACAAACACCTAGGTGAAATGGAGCTGCTCTATGTGTGATAGCTAGCACAGAACCTGCAGCCTTGTTGTGTAAAGGACTTCTCAGTCTATGAGCTTCGCCAATTTTTACATTGCTTCATGGGCATTTCCACTGCTATTGCACCATGGCAGAGATGGCAGCAGTTAGTCGCAAATGGATTCTTCCAGTGTCATGAGAAGCATGTGCTAATAGAAGAGAGAAAGCAGAGCAGGCCTGTGCCCTTAATATAGCATTGCACCATTTGGAAAGTATTGCTCACGGCAAAACCCACATTGGCCAAAATGCTGGAGGTAGACATCTGTTCTAACTGCAAGTGCTGGCAGGGATCAATGCATTAAAACTGCAACAAAGATAGCCCTTATGGAATTATAGCCCTTAGCTGACAAGCGAAATGCAACAAAGAGGTGGACCAAATGTTTCTTGCTAGGCACAGGAGGTCCCAAACCGTTGAGAAATAAAACAAGGTCACATTTATCTCTTACCACGCATCCATTTTCTGCAGGCAAGACAAGACTAGGAGCCAGCTGATGTGCTCCACAAGGCAGTTAGGCTGTTCAGTTCTTTCCTAAGCAAGAGGTCCTCCTTCAGAGCATGCCACTATTATTGGCTGCTTATCTCCTTCAGCACCCTTTATGGGAGCTTTGTGATAGCGCAATTAATTTTTTTTCAGCACATTTCGCTGCATCCAAGGCACTGCATTGACTTCCAACCAGTAAACTTTTAAAATACTTTGAAAGACAATGAAAAATTACAATATGGGCCTTGCTGACCAACCGCGACCAAGCGACCAAATTATGCTGGTAAGGAAACAAATGCACAGAACATGGGACTACTGTGTAGAGTGCAATTCGTAGGAGTGGCTTCCTGGTGGTGATGTAGGCCGAGAGAGGCAACAGAAATGCCAGGATCCAAAAGAACCCAACAAAAGCACAACATACAGCTCTTGGGAAGGGCACACAACAACCACTCCACTATGAATCACAAGAGGAGAAAGCAATGGAAGTACTAGGTTGTAAATTCCAGTACCACTTCAGTTCATACAATGGTTTTTGAGAAATACATGTGATGATTTTCAGAGTGACCCCTTTCAAAGCACATAGTTTGAAACTAGAAATGTGCTCCTAGCACCGTTTCAAGAGCCACTGAGGAGAACTCCGTGCAAATATCTTCCTGAATAAGTATATTCTCTAGGTCTTTCTGGGCCTGTTGACTGCTGCTCGGCAGCAGCAGGTACAATGAGAAATTTAAAATTTGCTTTGTTTTTCTTTAAGGCAAAGCAGATCTAGCTTCTATATTTTGTTGTGTCACTTGATACTAGACAAAATAGGAGTGTAATTAAAAGAAAGGAACACAGTGAAAAGACGGGACAAGCAGCATTTGTTCTGTCCTCTCACTGTGTCCCCATGTTTGGCTTGCATTTCTCTTTTTGCACAAAAGTAAACAAAGTGAAAATCTCACCATCAACAGTCCCAGCTGTCGACCCCTCCAGCTTGCTGGGTGGCGCACTGTTTTCGTTCACGCTCTCCCCAGCGTGATTCAGCGGGGCTGGAGATGAACATGCGTCATTGATGGCAATCCAGGAAGTACAGAACACACTACTGTGTACAACCACAATGTCACATTTCTATCCTAATTGAATGTAGAAATGCTACTTCAGGATATTTTTGGAGAAGGGACAGAACAGTTGCATGGCCAGGCTGTTTTTCATACAGGTGATCTTTTTAAAACACAATAGACACAAAATTACGAAGTTCAGATACAAATTCCTGGTTATATAGAGATGCCCCCCAGGCAATAGTAACACTTCCTTTGGCCGAAAAGATATTTTAATTTGGTTTCAATCACAGCCTGTACAAAGACTTCATAATTCAAAACCCACCAAAACCGACACCTCCATGACAAGTAGTTGACGTGACAAACAATGTCACATCATGCAGATACCTATGACACATAAAAGAACGTTGTGATCCGACTGCGGCGGCGCGTTTCGATGGAGGCGAAACGCAAGAGGTGCCCGTGTGCTGTGCGATGTCAGTGCACGTTAAAGATCCCCAGTCGGCTGAAATTATCCCAGGGCGCTACGGCACCTCCTTCTTCCTTTCTTCTCACACTCCCTCCTTTATCCCTTCTCTTATGAATGTCCACCGAAATGCGAGAGAATTACTGCACCACTTTCTTTCCTGAAAAATCAGTTTTCAATTTTTTAAATATGTGTCTATAGTACTTCAATAATTACATTTCTCATGCACCAGCATGGTGCATTGGTACCGTATTTTCCGGTGTATAAGACGCGGCTTTTTTCAAAAATCTTGCTGGTGCGTCCTATACAAGGGTGCGTCTTATATGCGAATTTTTCGTTTTTTTTTTTTAGAGAGTTCAGAAATTACTCAGGTTCATGTTCAAGCCTTTTTTACCGAAAAAATATCACTAGCAATGAAGCGGTTGTAACACGGTTAATACTTCAATACGGGGACCACCGTGTGCAACTTTTTTTAGGTGAACTTTATCATGAAACGACGGGGATGACGACTTCCGGGATCACAAACACACCACCGTTTCGGAGGCCCCAAGCAAAAGTAATGTGAAATGCCAAACGATGACGACAATCACGCTTCTCGCCATTGTCAAGACAAGCCAGGACAAGCCGGCGTTCTTTTTTCAGCCACCCTTTGCCACTTTGTTTGCTCCATGTACGTAGTGCGAAGAGAATATTTCAGTCGCGTTGCCACCAGAAATGGGTGAACTTTTTGATAGCGCATCCGAAGGTGAAGACTTCCAAGGTTTTAAGTAGAAATAAAATGTTCTTATGGACATGTGGGAGAGTTTTTTTTGTTTTTCTTTCTTTTTTCCAAAACGTGGGCAGGAATGGCGCGAGTGTTGCCTTTTTCGACCACTTAGCGTTGCTTAAGAATTTCTCGCAAGTACGGTGAATTTCGTGATGGTCGTGCAAGCGTGTTTAATTGATCCTCACTAGCCCAACTGGGAAAACTGGGGTGCGTCTTATATAGCAACTTTTTCAATTACAGCCTGCATATATGGCGGGTGCGTCTTATACACTGGAAAATACGGTACATTTAAGGACACAAAAGAAACTGTCATGGCGAAACCAAACACAGAGAGCAGAATATATGTCATGTGAATAGAAACCTGTTCGCAGTACTGTTAACGTGGGTAAGAGAGTTTGCCACGAAATGGTTACTGGCAGAATCACTGCTGATCTGAGAGCATGGCAAATGTAAAAAGTTGATGCCAAGTCTGAGCACGTTCCATTTCTCTGCAAGTGCAATTAGCTACGGTGGAGTTTTTTTCCCAGATTTTGCAAGCATACTACCATAAATCCCCAATCAAAACTAACACAATGTCGACCTTACATTAAATAGAAATGAGAAATGGTGTTTTAGTTTTAAGGCGGTTAACATCCAAAGGCAACTCAGGCTATGAGGGACGCCGTAGTGAAGGGCTCCGGAAATTTCGACCACCTGGGGTTCTTCAACGTGCACTGACATCGCACAGCACACGGGCCTCTAGAATTTCGCCTCCATCAAAATTCGACCGCCTTGGCCGGGATCGTACCCGCGTCTTTCGGGTCAGCAGCCGAGCGCCGTAACCACTGAGCCACCGCGGCGGCTTAACAAATGAGAATTCATGTCTTACGTGGTGACGGCAGCTGTACAACATCGTTGTGGCCCTCATTTCCTAAAAAAGAATTGCACATGAACGTCTTGTTGAGTATGCAAAATAATTTCTCATCAATAAAGAAATATGAGAATTTCAATTACCAGAAACTGCCGAGCTTTCTAGGGCTGAAGTGAACTCGTAGCGCCGCACCTTTTTTTCGGCGCTCTTGTAGGATCCTGCAAACATTCTCAATATCTCGACAAAAACCATGTCATCTCCAAGCAACAGTATGGATTTCAAAAAAACAAAACAACTGAGGCCGCCTTACTTGAAATCAAAGAAAAGCTAATTGAAAACATAGAAAATAAACTGCTAACAGTTGGCATATTCCTTGATATGAGGAAAGCGTTTGACTCGGTTAACCATAAGATATTGCTTGAAAAAATGCATTGTTATGGAATACGCGGTGTTCCTTTAACCTTATTTGCTAGCTACCTTGACAACCGATCTCAAACAACTATCATTAACGGTATTTCATCTGGGATCGGTCAGATTGTGTCTGGTGCGCCACAGGGCTCCGTTCTAGGACCAACGTTGTTCTTATTATATATTAATGATATCGTCAACCTTCATCCAGCAGACAACATTATAATCTATGCAGACGATACTAACGTATTTTTTTCAGGACAAGATAGTAATATTTTGCAAGCAGCCTCCAATAGTTGGTTATCCCAATTGTCTGTTTGGTTAAAATCAAATAGGTTAGAACTTAATGTCAGGAAAACAAAGTACATACTGTTTAGAGCCAAAAATAAGGAAGTTCCGAACAACTTCCAAATTCACTTCGAGCAAGCTCCTATAACTCGTGTCAGCTCTACAATGTTCCTTGGAGTCATTTTTGAAGAACATTTACTCTGGACAGATTGTGTAAACTACGTTTGCACTAAAATGGCTCGCTCTGTTGGTATCCTAAATAAATTTCGCACAATACTGCCTCGAAAATTCAAACTACAAATTTATTTCTCTCTAGTCTTTTCGCATGTACAATATTGTTTGTTGATCTGGGGAACGACTACCTCAACCAATTTTGTGAAAGTACTTACTTTACAAAAAAGAGCTGTACGAGCGATTGATAACTTACATTACAGTGAGAGCACGGGTCCTTCCTTCCTCAACCATAGACTGCTAACCATCACGGCCGCTTACCACAAGAAGCTTGCTGTTTATATCAGAAACCTTATGAAAGGAAACTGGCAGACTTTCGAGAGCACATATTTAATTGCCCAAACAGCATACAGTCTTAGGCACCCTCAATACCATGCACCAAAATCTCGTACAAACTATGGGTTCCAAAAACTAACTCACATAATTCCTCATAATTAAACACGTATCCATACTTAACAGAATTGTCGCTACAAAATATGTCCGAGGGCTGCTTTGCTGACTTGATGCCCGTTCAGCTGCCTGTATAGCAACACTCAGGCCAACAGACCATCAGTTTGAAAGCCTGTGAAACACTCATGTGGCAGAGGCATTGTTTTATTTACAATTAAAAGTGTGATTCTGGTTTCTAGGATTTAACAGCTTTAAGCTATGAAGAATGACGTAGCGGAAGACTCCAGATTAATTTAGACCACATGGGGTTGTTTAACATGCACTGATATTACAGAGCACAAGCGCATTCTGCACTGCTCCATTTCACCACAGACAGGATGTAACCTGGGCCCTCGGCTCAGCAGCATGGACCACTCAGCCACTGCGGCAGGCTTACAATTCAAACTGAACTAAATGTAAACAGCTGGATGAGTTGGTTCTGAATTTGCATTATGAAACACTGTCTCAGTGCACAACAAACATGGATGAGGAAAGAGCACACAACGCAAAGCATCAATTGATGTCTGGCATTTGTATTGTGTGCTCTTTCCTTGTCTGTGCTTTTTGTGTGCCAAAAAATGTTTCATAATGCAAAAAAAAAAAATTACCATACTAAACCTTTCTGTACTAAATATTATTAAGCATACTGAGTGCAGCACTAATTCTGGGAACTACAGGTCTTCAAAAACAAAGCACTAATGAGTTTCAGAAGTAGTTCATCAGCTTACAAGTGCAATAGCTAACAGTTCATTCTGCTCCTCTTTTTGACAGCTGGCTAAGCGGTGGTTATCAACATGACTTCTTAGTCGTAATTTAGCCATGCAGAGGTGCAGACTCACAGAATCTAGCAAAGAGGCCTTTACAATCGCTGATGAAGCTACCATCATTATGTCTGCAATAAGACTACTTATGGCAAGTGGTAACGACGACCACTGGGCAACGCATCCACTCCCCTCCGAGAGCTGGCTCGGCCTCAGCTTTTGCGAGCCGCGTCACCTCCGAGCTCCTGGCCACAGGCCAGTAGCACTCTTCTTTTGTCTCTGTGAGCCATCCGACAGGAATGACTGCAAGGCAGTCGTCCTCAAGAGGAAACTTCACCACAGCGAATGGTTTTGACATGCTGCACAGAGGAAACACAACAAAAGATTAATGGGCAAACAAGGATTTTTACCAGACACTCTCTGTGCCATTCTCTACTGGCACTTGCCTGTTTGGGTGCCGAAAACTTACACTACCATGACAACTGACAGGTACTCTTACAACCATCTCGTTCTACTTCGCAACGCACTTCTGAACTTTCATGAGTTGAGAGTTACAAGTGTCACGAGCGCCTGCAATTTGGGACTTATTTAAACAATATTTCTGTGCCTGCTGTCATGTGAAACAAATAACAGCCAGCAATAGTGGCGTGCAACTTCACTGCATTGAACATCAAACTGAGTGCAGTCTACCAGGAGCATAGTGATGAAAAAAGAAACCAGTAAAACGCAAGATTGACCAAATGAGGAAGAGAGAAAACAAGCGCGTTCAATTAGCGAGCTCGAAACTAGCACTCGCTATATGTAGAGTCACACTGATCTAGACTTTGTAATACAAGGCTCTGAGTAGCGGGAAGGGACACACATAAATAAAAAGTACTCTCAATTTTTTTTCTGTAACCGATCACTGGCAGGAGCAGCATTACTTCTGGCAGTACAGAAGAATTGTGTTCATTCATCCTGTTCTTGTCACATTTCTCTCATCGCACGGAGACTCGCAACGCAACAATGTCAACACTGCCATGGAAGCATTTGTCAATCAAGCACAAGGCATGCAGGCTGCGACTCTATGACGTCTGACATGCATGCCTGAACCAAGCGATTAGCCTCACAAAAGCAAAAACTGGCGATGAAAAACACTCAACTGCATCGCACGTGGCAACTGGTTGGTCATGGGGGGCGCCGCAGAGAACGGCTCCGGAAATTTCGACCACCTGGGGTTCTTTAGAGTGCACCGATATCGCGCACAGTACACGGGCCTCTAGAATTTCGCCTCCATCGAAATTCGACCGCCGCAGCCGGGATCGAACCCGCGTATTTCGAGTCAGCAGCCGAGCGCCGTAACCACGTGACGACTGTCATTGCGATCATGATCATATCATCTATACACGTACATAAATGTACGATGTGCCGAGAAACAAACCCTCTCAGAAGCAATGCGCCAACAAGATTTGCCGGGATAGTGCGTTCACCCTGATGAAGGAACACACAAACACACACGACATTTAGAAGCGCTTCCCTTCGTGTACGTGTGTGTTACTTCATATTACCCCAACCCTTACACGCAGTTACACCTTGCAATGCGCCGCTGAGTTAACCAAAAGACAACTGCTGGCAGATGCCTACAGACAAGTTAGATAAAGGGGCGACACACGAGGCGTGCTCATTGTCCTCACTCTTGACAAGTTCACAAGTAAATATTAGCTGACAACTAACATGAAAGGGAAAAAAGGACAGAATGTATACTTACGCAAGCAGTGCCTCCTGGTTCCCCTCGGTGACTCACGCGTGCCGCCACCAAACTTCAAAAAGCTTGAAGAAATAAAAATTCACAAGAGCGCTTTGCTGCCAAACGTCCAAACGAAATGACCACAAGCTATGGATTGGGATTGGCTTGGAACGTACGTGGGAGCGAGAGCGGATGCCTACGTTTATGCGTAAAGCGGTGTTTAGTTTCGAAAAATTTCTTTGAAGCTTAGTGTTGACAACACCGCCAAGAATAATTTTTATCAATTTTTTTACACTTCAATTTATTAATGAGCAAAAGATCTTATTTTACGCGACAGCTAAGATGAAATGGCATGGCTACTTTTGACTACTTTCAGCTCAAGTTTTGGCTCCTTTTAAAATGTTCCCAACGGCAACCCTGCCCGCGAGTCATGCCGCGAGTGCTCGCGCTTGTTTTTCTTTTGTGGTGTGGAGGTGTTGGTCGTACTGCCTGTCTGCTGTCCCTTTGTGCGGCTGTTGCGGTCCTCGTCTTTCACCGCAAAGCTTCTGCATTTCGCCATGAATGCAAAGCAACGCAAGTACCGTATCGTTGAAAAAGAATACCGTGAGATCTTGCAAGATCTCGGTATTTCACAACGGCCGGTCGCATCTACGTCTTCAAGCTTGGATCAAGGCGGCAGGAAACGATCGCACTCCGAAACATCAGTCGACGTACGCACCCCCCAACTCTTGCTACCGTCCGAAGCAACCACGCGACGCAGAAGCGAAGTGCGCGCTGAAGACGCGTGATTGAAATCTATGACCGTAATCAATATGAAGACGATTAACCGATAGCGATTAATACGTCCCTATCGAAAAATCTCGTATATATGTGTCATATGTGTCTGGTTCATACGAGATTATGGAATATCTCGTATGATTATGGAATATCTCGTATGTGTCATATGACACATATGTGTCATATGTGTCTGGTTTGCAATTTTTGGGAAAGGAAAGGGAAGGGCTGGGGTGGAATTATAAGGCAATTAACAATAAAATAGCTTCCATTGAAGTTAGTAAACTAAAGAAAGTAAAAAAAAAATTCGGACGCGAAAAAAAAAACTACGCGCCGTTCCGGATTCGAACCACCGACCTAAATATCTACAGCTCACTACACTACCCACTACACCACTGCTGGCATGGCAAAAACTACTTTACATTTCGATGACATGACTTATGCTATGCTTCCCACTATAGAATTCGACGGTTAGGTGCGAGGACAAATGTTTATTTTTAAGGTATAAGGAGCTGAACTACAGCCGATTGCACTTCCACTGATTTTGTGGATCTTGATGTGCTCTGTGATAAGCACTGAAAGATCTGATATTTGTATGTATTTTAATTTTCACAGCGCCTGCACCATTGATCGTAGTACTCTCATTGCGCACATATTGTTAACTACAGTCGGAGCTCTTGCATGAAAATACCTGGCGTTATTAGCTCAACTAAGCCCAGAAGGCAACATTTGCCTTCTGGCTGAACGTTTGTCCAAGCACATTGGAAACGCCTAACGTCATACTGTTTGGATAGGCGCGGTTTACAACAGGAGGGCACAAGCAGAGAATCAAGGAGAAAAATATTTGAAACAGGCCAAGAGTTTTTTTTATGCGTTGGTTGGGCACTTGTTAATCGCTTGTTCATCCCTTCTTTTCCGCGTGTTTCAAACAGCAAGGCCCACTCTATGAGAGGCACTCATCAGCGGCTATGTGTTTCGCTCGAGATTGATGTAAGCTGATACGGTGCATATCGGAGCTCTTGTGTACGCACGAGTGTCGCGTGTCAGTTAAGGTATGCCACATATGTAATCCATACAAGTCACCTTTCCGTAGCGCGTGAACTACTATATATGCAGCAGATGTGTTCATCTGTGACATTTGTGACGCGTATGAGCTCGTACGCAGCCTATACGCGTTCATACGAGACACATGACACACATGAACTCGTATGAAGTATATGTGCTGATACGAGGCGCATTTGTCGACACATATGGCTCATATGGTGCCCATATGAGTCAAACGAGGCACATATGAACTCGTATGAAGCCTATATGTGTTCATATGAGGCACATATACTGACACATATAACTCATATGGGCTGCATACGAGGCAAAGGGAGAGAACGAGTACCGTGGAGGCGCAATGCCTTCGCATTCTTCCAATTCGAGTTCCCGCAGACGATGTAACGTTTTTTTTCTTAAGCTATATGTATCTCTTATATAAGCGCATGGTCAGCGCTGTCCTATCATGGAGCAAACGCACGTTACTCTTTACCCATTCCTGCTTTAATGGAGTGCTCGACACGTTGCGCCATACATATATGTTTTGGTGCTGTTCTGCAGGTATACCGCATTAACTGCGACGCCCAAGCACATCAAGGTACAGCGTATTTAACGTTAGAGTCGAGAAGTTATTTTTATAAAATGCTATTTATAGTTTTTGAAATTCAGGCCTGAAAATCGGTGCTGCATATATGTTTCTCCGACTCGCATTCTTTCATTGCACGACTGGACTTTTTACATTTACACAGAACGAAGACCACAACCTTAAAGGGGGAAATAACGCACGCATGCATGCAACTTTGCATATTTTAGTTTAAAAAACTGAGATTTAAAAAATCTCACAGGAGGTTATGCGGGTTTTTACGAAGATATCATTATCTACGCCCCAGACTATATATGCTAATAAATAATTAACAATGTGCGAGCTATATATATATATATCGCGCCTATCGCCGCAATTGAGAAAACTAAGAAGTCACAATAGCAACTGCATGATGCTCCATAGCAGTCGGCACTTCAAAGTTGAGTTGCGTATTGCAGGAATTGGCCAGCTTCTAAATATGGCAAAGTCAATGCAGGGGAAACATTCGAGAAAGTGGTCCAATACTGCCAACTTCTAAAAATGGCTGAGCCAAGGCGGGTGAAACGTCCGAGAAATTGGTCCAATACTACCAACTTCTAAAAATGGCTGAGCCAAGGCGGGGAAAACGTCCGAGAAATTGGTCCAATACTACCAACTTCTAAAAATGGCTGAGCCAAGGCGGGGAAAACGTCCGAGAAATTGGTCCAATACTACCAACTTCTAAAAATGGCTGAGCCAAGGCTGGGAGAACGTCCGAGAAAGTGGTCCAATGCTGCCAACTTCTAAAAATGGCTGAGCCAAGGCTGGGAGAACAGAGGCAACGCGGGGCCTTCACAGGGCTGTCGTTTGCCAACTCAGATCCTACATTGGACCGATGTCATGTGCTGCTTGGGTTTCGGCAACGGCACCGCTCGCGGGCGCTCCGGGCGACGAGCTCTGCTGCTGCCTGGCTGCCGTGGTCGTCGCTAGGCCTATAGCCTGTTTAGCGAGCGGCCGGCGCTTCGGAAGTCGCCTGCGCTATAATAAAAGGCCTACTTTTCACAAATAGCTGTAGTGTTAACAGAATCATCTCACAATAAAATAATAGTATGGTCAATCTCCTCGACGCCTTCGGCAGCGGAGCTAGCGGGCGCCAGGCGAGCCGGACCCCGACGTCGCGCCAGCGGCAGCTGCTAGGCGCGGTTGTGAGAAATTTGCTCATATCACAGTTGTTACCTCTACTAGCAGCTCAGTATTGGTCAGCGATCCGCAAAAATGACACTTTTTTCACATTTCTTGTCCCATGGTTTATTACTTACGTCAAGTACACTCTTTAGCTCGCTTTTATGACGTCGGCAGACGGTATCCAGGCTGACCTACCGGCCGGCAGACTCGGCGTACTTCACGTCCGCACAAGAAAATACAAAACAGCCATGCTACCGGAAAGGATGCTTTCTAGATTCGAGATACGACAGCATGACTGTGCTAAAAGTGGATCTTTCGGCAGCGACACTGCCTGCGGCAACGCCGGCCGACGACCTGCGCGCTGGTCCCAGACTGCCCTAGTCGTCGCTAGGCCTAGCTGCTTTCGCATATCGACTCCGCAGCTGAGGGCGCTTCGGGACTGGCCAGCGCTCAGAATCGTGCTCCGCTCGGCACCGCTTTACTGTGAATTCGTCCCATAATAAAATATATGCTCGATTTTCACGACGTCTTCAGCAACAGAGCTAGCAGACGGCAGGCGAACCGCACCAGGTAGCAGCAGCACAAAACCGGCTATGGGATGAAATTTGCTTGCATCGTAGTCATCACTTCTACCAGGAACTCGGTATTTGCCAACGATCGTCACAAACGATGCATTTTTGATATTCATATATCCCAGGGTTTGCTATGAACGTGAACAAACAATACTATCGCGTTCTTCAGATGCCGGCGTTCGGCACGAAGACTGGCGCAGGCCGCCCGGCTCCAAGGAGTGCGCCCTATGTCATCATGACGCTGCCGCTCTCCGCGCTCGCATTGGCTGCCGCTTCCCGTCGTTGTTGCCGCGAGCGGCCCGCCGTTCGTCACTGTACGTCACTGTGTTTTGGTATGACGTCACTAAAACTTTATTTTTCTACACCCCTTGTGACGTCATGGTTGATGGCGCTAGCGAATGGGTCTAGGTCGTGAGAGTGAGCATTTAGGTAATCTTTGGAACCGAATTAAAATATTTTTTAAACGTTTGTTGCGTCCAACACCTGGCTGTGACTGCCCTTGCATACATAGGAATCCCATAGCAGGCTTTTTATAGCTTCAAAATTTGGTGTCTCCACCCCTTTAAGCGGTGGAGTGGACTTTGCTGGCGCTCGGAAAGTGCGAATGTTTCAGGAAAAGTGCGCGGTCCGCCAGAGTCGGGCTCTGGCGAGCACTGGGCTCCGCCCACTTGTATGTACAGAAAGTAGATTGAGGTTGAAAGTAACCTCGCCCGCTCCACTAAAGTACCGCGGGTAGACTTGTATGTACAGTGCCATCGCGGCAGTATTGGTCGAAATTGGGCGCGAGCAGATTTGATAAAGCTCCGCCCAATTACCCAAGGTGTTAAAACCCCGCTGCACACAAAGAGCGGGAGCGCGCCGAGTCTCAGTCTCGGCCGCTTGTCTGCAGCCCTTTTTTAACAGCCTTTCTTTTTTAAACCGCCTTTTTCTCTAAGTTCTTGTTTTCGGTCCCGTCTTCAATAAATAAGTTTTGCTTCTCAAGAAGTTTGGAGTTGCTGCCCCAACCGGCAACGTGTCGCCGGACGAGCGGACGAAGACGCGAAGCGCTTCGTGCCATTGTCATTCGGTCCATTGTGCTACAAGTTAACTAGCGGGTCTACAGCTTGCCGTCATATTGAATCTTCGGACGGCATGGTCGAGTTGCATGGCTTGCATGGACTTGAGCCGGTGACGATGGTGCATACGCCTGGGCGAACTCATCGGCCATGTTTCCAGGCGTCCCGCGTGACTCAATATGTGCTGTTACAGGGGGCGTTTCCTTGAATGAACCCCAGGGGCAGCGAGCGACCAGACGTCGAGCCTCCGCCTCTCGGTAGTCGGAAGGTGGTCGCCGAAAGAAGGACCAGTCGAGATAGCGAAGAAAACATTCCCAGTTTATAAGCATCGTAGGATGAGAACAGTGGAGAACACCAATTTCTTGCTTGCGCGTTTTCTTCGTTTAAATGATGCGATAGACATTGGTGTACTACATGGAGCACCCCGTAGTTTTCGCCTACGACCTCTAAATAGTTTACAATTGAATTTCTTCTCGAGGCTGCTTCGGTTCAGGTTTCATCGAACGAACGATGGCTGCAACGTGTAGTCGAACTTTAGGTCTCGTGAGGCAAGAAAAAAAAACTCCATTATGAGTTCTGATGCGTCGTTTGTTGCAATTCCAGCTCTTGAAGCAGGCTGCGTTAAGTGCTGTAGTGAATTAAAACTACGTATCAGCGTTTATATTGCAGTTTCTCCGTGCCTCGCGTGACCTAAAGTTCGAATACACGTCCTAGCCATCGTTCGCTTGAAACCGAAACGGTATGAGCGCAGAAATTCAATTATAAATGATTTAGCGGTCGTAGGCGTATGCCCCGCGGTTATTCATGTATTCTGATGTCTAACGTATCGTTGGAAACAAGAAAAGATGCAATAAAATTAGATGTCTATAGTCCTTTAAATACATTACACATTGACTTAGTACGCGGAAACAATATACAGGACGAGAGACTATAATAGGGGCACCATTGTTCCCTACCGCTGTGACTCTGTGGCTTTGGCGCTCGACTGCTGGTGTCAGGGTCGCGGGTTCGAGGAAAGCCGTGGCAGTCGCTTTTCAATGGGTGCGAAACACATAAAATAGATGTTTCGCTGTCCTTCCCCACGGAATATTTAGTGAAATATAAGCAATCGATGCAATTGATGCGGCAAAGTGTGCGTCAGCATTAGCGTTTCCCTTGGACACAGCAGCCGCTGGCGCTGACCGGGTTCAGAGCTGGTGGCACGACATCAATCCCCGAGTGAAACGCCGTACTCCCTCTCCACTCTTCTCTCCCTCTCTTTTTTTATACCGTACTCCCTCTCCTTTTTTAATCTCTCCCCTCTCCTCTTGGGGGGAAGAGAGGGAGGGAAGTGGAGAGGGTGGATTTCCCTCTCCACTTTTCGACTAGCCAACCGAGGCTTCAGATGGACGGACGAGCGGATTTGTACAAAATGGGGGTTGTAATGCTAATTAAAGCATTAAAACGCCCGTGTGCTGTGCGACGTTAGCGCACGTTCAGAACCCCAGGGGGTCTAACTAATCCAGAGCCCTCCATTAGTCCTCTGAGGCGCCCCTCAGTCATGGCCCACGTCCTGCTTTATAATTGTATATTTTATTTTCCCTAGGCAGAGAAGTCTGGCCTATAGTTGAGTCCACGTGACACCATGGTGCGGCTACGCTTGATGCCGCGCTTAATCGCGCCCCGATGTCCAACGAATTCTGTCGATGCTGAGGAGAAAAGCCAACTGCATCCATTGGTGCAGAGCGTCAGAAAAACCGCAAATCTGTCCGGGGATCTGCGCACGGCACGCTTTCTTTCTTTAGAAGGAACGGTTTTCGGATTCCCGTCCGTCCCCCGCGGCCAGGAGAAGCTTATAATAAGGGAGTAATTACTCCCTTATTAGAAATCTACTGCACCTTGGGGGATTCCCCTAAACATCTGACCACCTGGAGAGACTTCCAGCTAAAGTTCGGTTGCTGTCTCCTTAGCCGAATGTTACAGTCGAAAAATTACAAAGGGCACTTATCACTAGTTACGTGCTTTAAATGCGAAAGCATTGTTTTTATTTCATTTCCATTTTTTATTGATTAAAAAATTCCTCTTTTTAATGACGCACCTACTCATTAGCATACAGTCGTAAGGCAACACATATGTACTAGGCTCACCCTTGCTTCGCCGAAAAACAACGCAGTTTTTTTGGCCTATGGGATGCGTACTCGACTCGCAATTTGAGACTTGTGTTCAATTCTCCGCATCTTCGGAAGAAGTGTCAGTTTTCTTGGATACCACCGTGACGTCATCTGGAATACTTTGGACCACTGGTGCTGGTCGACGCCGAAGCCGGGTTCCGTTGCCGACGAACCATATAATCCTTGCGCGTAAAAAAAATGGCTGAGGCTTAACTTGGTTAAGCCTGGATACAGTCTGGAGAATGCGAAGCATCATCGTGTCGCGTAATTTGGAGGCGCACAACCACAGCGACGGCGCGAGATGGCCCCCGTTTCTCCACTGTCGTGACGTCATCGTGTCACGTGGTGTGACGTCATGTATCACGTGACTTGGAGGCGCACAACCACAGCGACGGCGCGAGATGGGCCCCCGTTTCTCCACTGTCGTGACGTCATTGTCGTGACGTCATCGTGTCACGTGGTGTGACGTCATGTATCACGTGATTTGGAGGCTCACAACCACAGCGACGGCGCGAGGTGGGCCCCCGTTTCTCTACTGTCGTGACGTCATGTATCACGTGATTTGGAGGCGCATAACCACGGTGAAGGGCTGAAGCGGTAGCTAAAGTAGTATGCTGCGCATAAAAAGTGTCACAACACTGTCGCCGCTGGCCAAAATTCGACTAGCGCATGCTTGCGAGCCTTGCGTCGCTAAGCGGACTCCTTTCATCTTACCGCTGAGCTGCCCGTTTCAGCCAGCCGCGCCCGAGGCGTCCGGTTTGAGTCAGGCGCGCCTCACAGAGGCTGTCGCCCCCCGCCCAGACCGTCTTGAGAGCAGCAGGGGTAAACGTCCCTACACAAAGGCGACCGGGAAAGCGCGTTCCCCCTTCCCGCAGGGAACGGCGGCCTGCTAGCTTTCAAGGGCACTGGGCGAAAAAAGAAAGCTTGTTGGTCCGACTCAACGCCATTCGATGAGAAAAGATTCCCGCGAGTTCTAACAGCATGTGGTGAATTCTCACTCTCCTGCTGCTGCCTCCTATGCGAGATAGTCGGCACGCGATGACTGTCTCCAGGGAGAGGGAGAGAGAGAGAGAGACAGAGGAAAGGAAAGGAAAGGTCGAGAAGTCGACGAAGAAATACGTGTGCTGCACCACACTAGGGAAGAAAAGAAAATTACGAGGAACTTTAGCGGCTAAAGTGGTGAAAGGCGAAAGCCTGAGTGCTGCATTATTCTACGCGATTGTTCACTTCACATTCTATTGGTGCATTAATTAACTGCGAATTAATGACGCTTAATCTTTGCCTTTAGGAGTGGAGCGCGACAGCGTGTTGTAGCGCTGCCAGGGAGTCCACGGAACGCCACCACCCGTTCGGCGCGATGTCTTGCCCTTTGAACGCAACGCTTTTTGAGGAAAGGAAATGGCGCTGTAGTTCTCTGTCATCTCGGTGGACACTTGAACCGCACCGTACAGGAAGGG